>NC_134647.1:46968746-47108382 GCF_030463565.1 Pelecanus crispus | reverse complement strand
GTCGCAGCAGGGCTCTGCCGATCGTGAGAGAAAGTGTTGGCAGCGTTCAGAGTTAAGCGAGGACGGGGCGCCGCTGGGTGCGATCGGCAGAGCCCTGCTCCGACACCGCAAACGTCCGGCTCGTTCTCCCACAGCAATAGCGCCAGCACGGAAAGTTCTTGGTGCTCCTCACCTTGCCGCGCCAGCGCTTTCGCAGCGGAACACACAATGGTGACTGCACTTGCCTTTCCTCCAGGCACTGGAGGAGCTGCAGCTTTCTGTGCTGTCCCCTTGGCTTGTGGGCAAAATGGCAGGACGTTTGCACTGTGGGAGGCGATCTGTGGCGAGAGTGAGAGTGAGCCTGAGACTGCGTATTCAGAGCGCGTGGAGGAAAAGCAAGTGCCATTCACCTCTGTCTGTGTGTGTCTCTGTGTGTGTGTGTGACACACACTGGGCATCTGTCCTTGCCTTGCCTCCCAGCACTCCCAATACACGTTCTCAAGCTCACTCTCACTCTCGGCACAGACTAGCTCCCAAAGTGAAAACGTCGGGCAGTCGCTCCCACCGCTTGTTCTACTGCCTTAGTTGTGTGACAGCGCTGCCACGGGACGGTGAGGAGCAGCAAGAGCTTTCAAATCGGGCACCTGGGCTGTGGGAGAAAGCGCTGGACGGTTGCAGCGTTGGAGCAGGGCTCTGCCGATGGTGCCAGTGAGACAGAGTGCTGGCAGTTCTAGGAGCTGGGCAAGCTCGCAGCCCCAGGGTGTATTTTGGGTGTAAATGAAGTGGCAAGCAAAGCCCAAGAACAGCAAGGGCTTTTACCTGTGCTGTGGGAGAAGTCGCCGGAGGTTTGCAGTGTCGCAGCAGGGCTCTGCCTGTCGGGGCAGTGAGAGAGAGTGCTGGCAGGGTTCGGAGCTGGGCAAGCACGCAGGTGCAGTGTGTGCTTGGCTGCGAAAGCGGTGGTGAGGGAAGGTGAGGAGCAGCAGCTTTCTGTGCTGTCCCCTTGGCTGTGGGCAAAATGGCAGGACGTTTGCCCTGTGGGAAGCGATCTGTGCCGAGAGTGAGAGTGAGCCTGAGACTGCGTATTCAGAGCGCGTGGAGGAAAAGCAAGTGCCGTTCACCTCTGGGGGGGTGTGTGTCGCCCTATGAAAGCTCTGGCAAAGGAAGGTGAGGAAGAGCGAGAGCTTTCCGTGCTGGTAGCTTCGCTGTGGGAGAACTTGCCGGACGTTTGCAGTGTCGCAGCAGGGCTCTGCCGATCGTGAGAGAGAGTGTTGGCAGCGTTCGGAGTTAAGCGAGGACGGAGCGCCGCTGGGTGCGATCGGCAGAGCCCTGCTCCGACACCGCAAACGTCCGGCTCGTTCTCCCACAGCAATAGTGCCAGCACGGAAAGTTCTTGGTGCTCCTCACCTTGCCGCGCCAGCGCTTTCGCAGCGGAACACACAATGGTGACTGCACTTGCCTTTCCTCCAGGCACTGGAGGAGCTGCAGCTTTCTGTGCTGTCCCCTTGGCTTGTGGGCAAAATGGCAGGACGTTTGCACTGTGGGAGGCGATCTGTGGCGAGAGTGAGAGTGAGCCTGAGACTGCGTATTCAGAGCGCGTGGAGGAAAAGCAAGTGCCATTCACCTCTGTCTGTGTGTGTCTCTGTGTGTGTGTGGGACACACACTGGGCATCTGCCTTTGCCTTGCCTCCCAGCACTCCCAATACACGTTCTCAGGCTCACTCTCACTCTCGGCACAGACTAGCTCCCAAAGTGAAAACGTCGGGCAGTCGCTCCCACCGCTTGTTCTACTGCCTTAGTTGTGTGACAGCGCTGCCACGGGACGGTGAGGAGCAGCAAGAGCTTTCAAATCGGGCACCTGGGCTGTGGGAGAAAGCGCTGGACGGTTGCAGCGTTGGAGCAGGGCTCTGCCGATGGTGCCAGTGAGACAGAGTGCTGGCAGTTCTAGGAGCTGGGCAAGCTCGCAGCCCCAGGGTGTATTTTGGGTGTAAATGAAGTGGCAAGCAAAGCCCAAGAACAGCAAGGGCTTTTACCTGTGCTGTGGGAGAAGTCGCCGGAGGTTTGCAGTGTCGCAGCAGGGCTCTGCCGGTCGGGGCAGTGAGCGAGAGTGCTGGCAGGGTTCGGAGCTGGGCAAGCACGCAGGTGCAGTGTGTGCTTGGCTGCGAAAGCGGTGGTGAGGGAAGGTGAGGAGCAGCAGCTTTCTGTGCTGTCCCCTTGGCTGTGGGCAAAATGGCAGGACATTTGCCCTGTGGGAAGCGATCTGTGCTGAGAGTGAGAGTGAGCCTGAGACTGCGTATTCAGAGCGCGTGGAGGAAAAGCAAGTGCCATTCACCTCTGTCTGTGTGTGTCTCTGTGTGTGTGTGTGACACACACTGGGCATCTGTCCTTGCCTTGCCTCCCAGCACTCCCAATACACGTTCTCAAGCTCACTCTCACTCTCGGCACAGACTAGCTCCCAAAGTGAAAACGTCGGGCAGTCGCTCCCACCGCTTGTTCTACTGCCTTAGTTGTGTGACAGCGCTGCCACGGGACGGTGAGGAGCAGCAAGAGCTTTCAAATCGGGCACCTGGGCTGTGGGAGAAAGCGCTGGACGGTTGCAGCGTTGGAGCAGGGCTCTGCCGATGGTGCCAGTGAGACAGAGTGCTGGCAGTTCTAGGAGCTGGGCAAGCTCGCAGCCCCAGGGTGTATTTTGGGTGTAAATGAAGTGGCAAGCAAAGCCCAAGAACAGCAAGGGCTTTTACCTGTGCTGTGGGAGAAGTCGCCGGAGGTTTGCAGTGTCGCAGCAGGGCTCTGCCTGTCGGGGCAGTGAGAGAGAGTGCTGGCAGGGTTCGGAGCTGGGCAAGCACGCAGGTGCAGTGTGTGCTTGGCTGCGAAAGCGGTGGTGAGGGAAGGTGAGGAGCAGCAGCTTTCTGTGCTGTCCCCTTGGCTGTGGGCAAAATGGCAGGACGTTTGCCCTGTGGGAAGCGATCTGTGCCGAGAGTGAGAGTGAGCCTGAGACTGCGTATTCAGAGCGCGTGGAGGAAAAGCAAGTGCCGTTCACCTCTGGGGGGGTGTGTGTCGCCCTATGAAAGCTCTGGCAAAGGAAGGTGAGGAAGAGCGAGAGCTTTCCGTGCTGGTAGCTTCGCTGTGGGAGAACTTGCCGGACGTTTGCAGTGTCGCAGCAGGGCTCTGCCGATCGTGAGAGAGAGTGTTGGCAGCGTTCGGAGTTAAGCGAGGACGGAGCGCCGCTGGGTGCGATCGGCAGAGCCCTGCTCCGACACCGCAAACGTCCGGCTCGTTCTCCCACAGCAATAGTGCCAGCACGGAAAGTTCTTGGTGCTCCTCACCTTGCCGCGCCAGCGCTTTCGCAGCGGAACACACAATGGTGACTGCACTTGCCTTTCCTCCAGGCACTGGAGGAGCTGCAGCTTTCTGTGCTGTCCCCTTGGCTTGTGGGCAAAATGGCAGGACGTTTGCACTGTGGGAGGCGATCTGTGGCGAGAGTGAGAGTGAGCCTGAGACTGCGTATTCAGAGCGCGTGGAGGAAAAGCAAGTGCCATTCACCTCTGTCTGTGTGTGTCTCTGTGTGTGTGTGGGACACACACTGGGCATCTGCCTTTGCCTTGCCTCCCAGCACTCCCAATACACGTTCTCAGGCTCACTCTCACTCTCGGCACAGACTAGCTCCCAAAGTGAAAACGTCGGGCAGTCGCTCCCACCGCTTGTTCTACTGCCTTAGTTGTGTGACAGCGCTGCCACGGGACGGTGAGGAGCAGCAAGAGCTTTCAAATCGGGCACCTGGGCTGTGGGAGAAAGCGCTGGACGGTTGCAGCGTTGGAGCAGGGCTCTGCCGATGGTGCCAGTGAGACAGAGTGCTGGCAGTTCTAGGAGCTGGGCAAGCTCGCAGCCCCAGGGTGTATTTTGGGTGTAAATGAAGTGGCAAGCAAAGCCCAAGAACAGCAAGGGCTTTTACCTGTGCTGTGGGAGAAGTCGCCGGAGGTTTGCAGTGTCGCAGCAGGGCTCTGCCGGTCGGGGCAGTGAGCGAGAGTGCTGGCAGGGTTCGGAGCTGGGCAAGCACGCAGGTGCAGTGTGTGCTTGGCTGCGAAAGCGGTGGTGAGGGAAGGTGAGGAGCAGCAGCTTTCTGTGCTGTCCCCTTGGCTGTGGGCAAAATGGCAGGACATTTGCCCTGTGGGAAGCGATCTGTGCTGAGAGTGAGAGTGAGCCTGAGACTGCGTATTCAGAGCGCGTGGAGGAAAAGCAAGTGCCATTCACCTCTGTCTGTGTGTGTCTCTGTGTGTGTGTGTGACACACACTGGGCATCTGTCCTTGCCTTGCCTCCCAGCACTCCCAATACACGTTCTCAAGCTCACTCTCACTCTCGGCACAGACTAGCTCCCAAAGTGAAAACGTCGGGCAGTCGCTCCCACCGCTTGTTCTACTGCCTTAGTTGTGTGACAGCGCTGCCACGGGACGGTGAGGAGCAGCAAGAGCTTTCAAATCGGGCACCTGGGCTGTGGGAGAAAGCGCTGGACGGTTGCAGCGTTGGAGCAGGGCTCTGCCGATGGTGCCAGTGAGACAGAGTGCTGGCAGTTCTAGGAGCTGGGCAAGCTCGCAGCCCCAGGGTGTATTTTGGGTGTAAATGAAGTGGCAAGCAAAGCCCAAGAACAGCAAGGGCTTTTACCTGTGCTGTGGGAGAAGTCGCCGGAGGTTTGCAGTGTCGCAGCAGGGCTCTGCCGGTCGGGGCAGTGAGAGAGAGTGCTGGCAGGGTTCGGAGCTGGGCAAGCACGCAGGTGCAGTGTGTGCTTGGCTGCGAAAGCGGTGGTGAGGGAAGGTGAGGAGCAGCAGCTTTCTGTGCTGTCCCCTTGGCTGTGGGCAAAATGGCAGGACGTTTGCCCTGTGGGAAGCGATCTGTGCCGAGAGTGAGAGTGAGCCTGAGACTGCGTATTCAGAGCGCGTGGAGGAAAAGCAAGTGCCGTTCACCTCTGGGGGGGTGTGTGTCGCCCTATGAAAGCTCTGGCAAAGGAAGGTGAGGAAGAGCGAGAGCTTTCCGTGCTGGTAGCTTCGCTGTGGGAGAACTTGCCGGACGTTTGCAGTGTCGCAGCAGGGCTCTGCCGATCGTGAGAGAGAGTGTTGGCAGCGTTCGGAGTTAAGCGAGGACGGAGCGCCGCTGGGTGCGATCGGCAGAGCCCTGCTCCGACACCGCAAACGTCCGGCTCGTTCTCCCACAGCAATAGTGCCAGCACGGAAAGTTCTTGGTGCTCCTCACCTTGCCACGCCAGCGCTTTCGCAGCGGAACACACAATGGTGACTGCACTTGCCTTTCCTCCAGGCACTGGAGGAGCTGCAGCTTTCTGTGCTGTCCCCTTGGCTTGTGGGCAAAATGGCAGGACGTTTGCACTGTGGGAGGCGATCTGTGGCGAGAGTGAGAGTGAGCCTGAGACTGCGTATTCAGAGCGCGTGGAGGAAAAGCAAGTGCCATTCACCTCTGTCTGTGTGTGTCTCTGTGTGTGTGTGGGACACACACTGGGCATCTGCCTTTGCCTTGCCTCCCAGCACTCCCAATACACGTTCTCAGGCTCACTCTCACTCTCGGCACAGACTAGCTCCCAAAGTGAAAACGTCGGGCAGTCGCTCCCACCGCTTGTTCTACTGCCTTAGTTGTGTGACAGCGCTGCCACGGGACGGTGAGGAGCAGCAAGAGCTTTCAAATCGGGCACCTGGGCTGTGGGAGAAAGCGCTGGACGGTTGCAGCGTTGGAGCAGGGCTCTGCCGATGGTGCCAGTGAGACAGAGTGCTGGCAGTTCTAGGAGCTGGGCAAGCTCGCAGCCCCAGGGTGTATTTTGGGTGTAAATGAAGTGGCAAGCAAAGCCCAAGAAGAGCAAGGGCTTTTACCTGTGCTGTGGGAGAAGTCGCCGGAGGTTTGCAGTGTCGCAGCAGGGCTCTGCCGGTCGGGGCAGTGAGCGAGAGTGCTGGCAGGGTTCGGAGCTGGGCAAGCACGCAGGTGCAGTGTGTGCTTGGCTGCGAAAGCGGTGGTGAGGGAAGGTGAGGAGCAGCAGCTTTCTGTGCTGTCCCCTTGGCTGTGGGCAAAATGGCAGGACATTTGCCCTGTGGGAAGCGATCTGTGCTGAGAGTGAGAGTGAGCCTGAGACTGCGTATTCAGAGCGCGTGGAGGAAAAGCAAGTGCCATTCACCTCTGTCTGTGTGTGTCTCTGTGTGTGTGTGTGACACACACTGGGCATCTGTCCTTGCCTTGCCTCCCAGCACTCCCAATACACGTTCTCAAGCTCACTCTCACTCTCGGCACAGACTAGCTCCCAAAGTGAAAACGTCGGGCAGTCGCTCCCACCGCTTGTTCTACTGCCTTAGTTGTGTGACAGCGCTGCCACGGGACGGTGAGGAGCAGCAAGAGCTTTCAAATCGGGCACCTGGGCTGTGGGAGAAAGCGCTGGACGGTTGCAGCGTTGGAGCAGGTCTCTGCCGATGGTGCCAGTGAGACAGAGTGCTGGCAGTTCTAGGAGCTGGGCAAGCTCGCAGCCCCAGGGTGTATTTGGCTGTAAATGAAGTGGCAAGCAAAGCCCAAGAACAGCAAGGGCTTTTACCTGTGCTGTGGCAGAAGTCGCCGGAGGTTTGCAGTGTCGCAGCAGGGCTCTGCCGATCGTGAGAGAGAGTGTTGGGAGGCGATCTGTGGCGAGAGTGTGAGTGAGCCTGAGACTGCGTATTCAGAGCGCGTGGAGGAAAAGCAAGTGCCATTCACCTCTGTCTGTGTGTGTCTCTGTGTGTGTGTGGGACACACACTGGGCATCTGCCTTTGCCTTGCCTCCCAGCACTCCCAATACACGTTCTCAGGCTCACTCTCACTCTCGGCACAGACTAGCTCCCAAAGTGAAAACGTCGGGCAGTCGCTCCCACCGCTTGTTCTACTGCCTTAGTTGTGTGACAGCGCTGCCACGGGATGGTGAGGAGCAGCAAGAGCTTTCAAATCGGGCACCTGGGCTGTGGGAGAAAGCGCTGGACGGTTGCAGCGTTGGAGCAGGGCTCTGCCGATGGTGCCAGTGAGACAGAGTGCTGGCAGTTCTAGGAGCTGGGCAAGCTCGCAGCCCCAGGGTGTATTTGGCTGTAAATGAAGTGGCAAGCAAAGCCCAAGAACAGCAAGGGCTTTTACCTGTGCTGTGGGAGAAGTCGCCGGAGGTTTGCAGTGTCGCAGCAGGGCTCTGCCGATCGTGAGAGAAAGTGTTGGCAGCGTTCAGAGTTAAGCGAGGACGGGGCGCCGCTGGGTGCGATCGGCAGAGCCCTGCTCCGACACCGCAAACGTCCGGCTCGTTCTCCCACAGCAATAGCGCCAGCACGGAAAGTTCTTGGTGCTCCTCACCTTGCCGCGCCAGCGCTTTCGCAGCGGAACACACAATGGTGACTGCACTTGCCTTTCCTCCAGGCACTGGAGGAGCTGCAGCTTTCTGTGCTGTCCCCTTGGCTTGTGGGCAAAATGGCAGGACGTTTGCACTGTGGGAGGCGATCTGTGGCGAGAGTGAGAGTGAGCCTGAGACTGCGTATTCAGAGCGCGTGGAGGAAAAGCAAGTGCCATTCACCTCTGTCTGTGTGTGTCTCTGTGTGTGTGTGTGACACACACTGGGCATCTGTCCTTGCCTTGCCTCCCAGCACTCCCAATACACGTTCTCAAGCTCACTCTCACTCTCGGCACAGACTAGCTCCCAAAGTGAAAACGTCGGGCAGTCGCTCCCACCGCTTGTTCTACTGCCTTAGTTGTGTGACAGCGCTGCCACGGGACGGTGAGGAGCAGCAAGAGCTTTCAAATCGGGCACCTGGGCTGTGGGAGAAAGCGCTGGACGGTTGCAGCGTTGGAGCAGGGCTCTGCCGATGGTGCCAGTGAGACAGAGTGCTGGCAGTTCTAGGAGCTGGGCAAGCTCGCAGCCCCAGGGTGTATTTTGGGTGTAAATGAAGTGGCAAGCAAAGCCCAAGAACAGCAAGGGCTTTTACCTGTGCTGTGGGAGAAGTCGCCGGAGGTTTGCAGTGTCGCAGCAGGGCTCTGCCTGTCGGGGCAGTGAGAGAGAGTGCTGGCAGGGTTCGGAGCTGGGCAAGCACGCAGGTGCAGTGTGTGCTTGGCTGCGAAAGCGGTGGTGAGGGAAGGTGAGGAGCAGCAGCTTTCTGTGCTGTCCCCTTGGCTGTGGGCAAAATGGCAGGACGTTTGCCCTGTGGGAAGCGATCTGTGCCGAGAGTGAGAGTGAGCCTGAGACTGCGTATTCAGAGCGCGTGGAGGAAAAGCAAGTGCCGTTCACCTCTGGGGGGGTGTGTGTCGCCCTATGAAAGCTCTGGCAAAGGAAGGTGAGGAAGAGCGAGAGCTTTCCGTGCTGGTAGCTTCGCTGTGGGAGAACTTGCCGGACGTTTGCAGTGTCGCAGCAGGGCTCTGCCGATCGTGAGAGAGAGTGTTGGCAGCGTTCGGAGTTAAGCGAGGACGGAGCGCCGCTGGGTGCGATCGGCAGAGCCCTGCTCCGACACCGCAAACGTCCGGCTCGTTCTCCCACAGCAATAGTGCCAGCACGGAAAGTTCTTGGTGCTCCTCACCTTGCCGCGCCAGCGCTTTCGCAGCGGAACACACAATGGTGACTGCACTTGCCTTTCCTCCAGGCACTGGAGGAGCTGCAGCTTTCTGTGCTGTCCCCTTGGCTTGTGGGCAAAATGGCAGGACGTTTGCACTGTGGGAGGCGATCTGTGGCGAGAGTGAGAGTGAGCCTGAGACTGCGTATTCAGAGCGCGTGGAGGAAAAGCAAGTGCCATTCACCTCTGTCTGTGTGTGTCTCTGTGTGTGTGTGGGACACACACTGGGCATCTGCCTTTGCCTTGCCTCCCAGCACTCCCAATACACGTTCTCAGGCTCACTCTCACTCTCGGCACAGACTAGCTCCCAAAGTGAAAACGTCGGGCAGTCGCTCCCACCGCTTGTTCTACTGCCTTAGTTGTGTGACAGCGCTGCCACGGGACGGTGAGGAGCAGCAAGAGCTTTCAAATCGGGCACCTGGGCTGTGGGAGAAAGCGCTGGACGGTTGCAGCGTTGGAGCAGGGCTCTGCCGATGGTGCCAGTGAGACAGAGTGCTGGCAGTTCTAGGAGCTGGGCAAGCTCGCAGCCCCAGGGTGTATTTTGGGTGTAAATGAAGTGGCAAGCAAAGCCCAAGAACAGCAAGGGCTTTTACCTGTGCTGTGGGAGAAGTCGCCGGAGGTTTGCAGTGTCGCAGCAGGGCTCTGCCGGTCGGGGCAGTGAGCGAGAGTGCTGGCAGGGTTCGGAGCTGGGCAAGCACGCAGGTGCAGTGTGTGCTTGGCTGCGAAAGCGGTGGTGAGGGAAGGTGAGGAGCAGCAGCTTTCTGTGCTGTCCCCTTGGCTGTGGGCAAAATGGCAGGACATTTGCCCTGTGGGAAGCGATCTGTGCTGAGAGTGAGAGTGAGCCTGAGACTGCGTATTCAGAGCGCGTGGAGGAAAAGCAAGTGCCATTCACCTCTGTCTGTGTGTGTCTCTGTGTGTGTGTGTGACACACACTGGGCATCTGTCCTTGCCTTGCCTCCCAGCACTCCCAATACACGTTCTCAAGCTCACTCTCACTCTCGGCACAGACTAGCTCCCAAAGTGAAAACGTCGGGCAGTCGCTCCCACCGCTTGTTCTACTGCCTTAGTTGTGTGACAGCGCTGCCACGGGACGGTGAGGAGCAGCAAGAGCTTTCAAATCGGGCACCTGGGCTGTGGGAGAAAGCGCTGGACGGTTGCAGCGTTGGAGCAGGGCTCTGCCGATGGTGCCAGTGAGACAGAGTGCTGGCAGTTCTAGGAGCTGGGCAAGCTCGCAGCCCCAGGGTGTATTTTGGGTGTAAATGAAGTGGCAAGCAAAGCCCAAGAACAGCAAGGGCTTTTACCTGTGCTGTGGGAGAAGTCGCCGGAGGTTTGCAGTGTCGCAGCAGGGCTCTGCCTGTCGGGGCAGTGAGAGAGAGTGCTGGCAGGGTTCGGAGCTGGGCAAGCACGCAGGTGCAGTGTGTGCTTGGCTGCGAAAGCGGTGGTGAGGGAAGGTGAGGAGCAGCAGCTTTCTGTGCTGTCCCCTTGGCTGTGGGCAAAATGGCAGGACGTTTGCCCTGTGGGAAGCGATCTGTGCCGAGAGTGAGAGTGAGCCTGAGACTGCGTATTCAGAGCGCGTGGAGGAAAAGCAAGTGCCGTTCACCTCTGGGGGGGTGTGTGTCGCCCTATGAAAGCTCTGGCAAAGGAAGGTGAGGAAGAGCGAGAGCTTTCCGTGCTGGTAGCTTCGCTGTGGGAGAACTTGCCGGACGTTTGCAGTGTCGCAGCAGGGCTCTGCCGATCGTGAGAGAGAGTGTTGGCAGCGTTCGGAGTTAAGCGAGGACGGAGCGCCGCTGGGTGCGATCGGCAGAGCCCTGCTCCGACACCGCAAACGTCCGGCTCGTTCTCCCACAGCAATAGTGCCAGCACGGAAAGTTCTTGGTGCTCCTCACCTTGCCACGCCAGCGCTTTCGCAGCGGAACACACAATGGTGACTGCACTTGCCTTTCCTCCAGGCACTGGAGGAGCTGCAGCTTTCTGTGCTGTCCCCTTGGCTTGTGGGCAAAATGGCAGGACGTTTGCACTGTGGGAGGCGATCTGTGGCGAGAGTGAGAGTGAGCCTGAGACTGCGTATTCAGAGCGCGTGGAGGAAAAGCAAGTGCCATTCACCTCTGTCTGTGTGTGTCTCTGTGTGTGTGTGGGACACACACTGGGCATCTGCCTTTGCCTTGCCTCCCAGCACTCCCAATACACGTTCTCAGGCTCACTCTCACTCTCGGCACAGACTAGCTCCCAAAGTGAAAACGTCGGGCAGTCGCTCCCACCGCTTGTTCTACTGCCTTAGTTGTGTGACAGCGCTGCCACGGGACGGTGAGGAGCAGCAAGAGCTTTCAAATCGGGCACCTGGGCTGTGGGAGAAAGCGCTGGACGGTTGCAGCGTTGGAGCAGGGCTCTGCCGATGGTGCCAGTGAGACAGAGTGCTGGCAGTTCTAGGAGCTGGGCAAGCTCGCAGCCCCAGGGTGTATTTTGGGTGTAAATGAAGTGGCAAGCAAAGCCCAAGAAGAGCAAGGGCTTTTACCTGTGCTGTGGGAGAAGTCGCCGGAGGTTTGCAGTGTCGCAGCAGGGCTCTGCCGGTCGGGGCAGTGAGCGAGAGTGCTGGCAGGGTTCGGAGCTGGGCAAGCACGCAGGTGCAGTGTGTGCTTGGCTGCGAAAGCGGTGGTGAGGGAAGGTGAGGAGCAGCAGCTTTCTGTGCTGTCCCCTTGGCTGTGGGCAAAATGGCAGGACATTTGCCCTGTGGGAAGCGATCTGTGCTGAGAGTGAGAGTGAGCCTGAGACTGCGTATTCAGAGCGCGTGGAGGAAAAGCAAGTGCCATTCACCTCTGTCTGTGTGTGTCTCTGTGTGTGTGTGTGACACACACTGGGCATCTGTCCTTGCCTTGCCTCCCAGCACTCCCAATACACGTTCTCAAGCTCACTCTCACTCTCGGCACAGACTAGCTCCCAAAGTGAAAACGTCGGGCAGTCGCTCCCACCGCTTGTTCTACTGCCTTAGTTGTGTGACAGCGCTGCCACGGGACGGTGAGGAGCAGCAAGAGCTTTCAAATCGGGCACCTGGGCTGTGGGAGAAAGCGCTGGACGGTTGCAGCGTTGGAGCAGGGCTCTGCCGATGGTGCCAGTGAGACAGAGTGCTGGCAGTTCTAGGAGCTGGGCAAGCTCGCAGCCCCAGGGTGTATTTTGGGTGTAAATGAAGTGGCAAGCAAAGCCCAAGAACAGCAAGGGCTTTTACCTGTGCTGTGGGAGAAGTCGCCGGAGGTTTGCAGTGTCGCAGCAGGGCTCTGCCTGTCGGGGCAGTGAGAGAGAGTGCTGGCAGGGTTCGGAGCTGGGCAAGCACGCAGGTGCAGTGTGTGCTTGGCTGCGAAAGCGGTGGTGAGGGAAGGTGAGGAGCAGCAGCTTTCTGTGCTGTCCCCTTGGCTGTGGGCAAAATGGCAGGACGTTTGCCCTGTGGGAAGCGATCTGTGCCGAGAGTGAGAGTGAGCCTGAGACTGCGTATTCAGAGCGCGTGGAGGAAAAGCAAGTGCCGTTCACCTCTGGGGGGGTGTGTGTCGCCCTATGAAAGCTCTGGCAAAGGAAGGTGAGGAAGAGCGAGAGCTTTCCGTGCTGGTAGCTTCGCTGTGGGAGAACTTGCCGGACGTTTGCAGTGTCGCAGCAGGGCTCTGCCGATCGTGAGAGAGAGTGTTGGCAGCGTTCGGAGTTAAGCGAGGACGGAGCGCCGCTGGGTGCGATCGGCAGAGCCCTGCTCCGACACCGCAAACGTCCGGCTCGTTCTCCCACAGCAATAGTGCCAGCACGGAAAGTTCTTGGTGCTCCTCACCTTGCCACGCCAGCGCTTTCGCAGCGGAACACACAATGGTGACTGCACTTGCCTTTCCTCCAGGCACTGGAGGAGCTGCAGCTTTCTGTGCTGTCCCCTTGGCTTGTGGGCAAAATGGCAGGACGTTTGCACTGTGGGAGGCGATCTGTGGCGAGAGTGAGAGTGAGCCTGAGACTGCGTATTCAGAGCGCGTGGAGGAAAAGCAAGTGCCATTCACCTCTGTCTGTGTGTGTCTCTGTGTGTGTGTGGGACACACACTGGGCATCTGCCTTTGCCTTGCCTCCCAGCACTCCCAATACACGTTCTCAGGCTCACTCTCACTCTCGGCACAGACTAGCTCCCAAAGTGAAAACGTCGGGCAGTCGCTCCCACCGCTTGTTCTACTGCCTTAGTTGTGTGACAGCGCTGCCACGGGACGGTGAGGAGCAGCAAGAGCTTTCAAATCGGGCACCTGGGCTGTGGGAGAAAGCGCTGGACGGTTGCAGCGTTGGAGCAGGGCTCTGCCGATGGTGCCAGTGAGACAGAGTGCTGGCAGTTCTAGGAGCTGGGCAAGCTCGCAGCCCCAGGGTGTATTTTGGGTGTAAATGAAGTGGCAAGCAAAGCCCAAGAACAGCAAGGGCTTTTACCTGTGCTGTGAGAGAAGTCGCCGGAGGTTTGCAGTGTCGCAGCAGGGCTCTGCCGGTCGGGGCAGTGAGCGAGAGTGCTGGCAGGGTTCGGAGCTGGGCAAGCACGCAGGTGCAGTGTGTGCTTGGCTGCGAAAGCGGTGGTGAGGGAAGGTGAGGAGCAGCAGCTTTCTGTGCTGTCCCCTTGGCTGTGGGCAAAATGGCAGGACATTTGCCCTGTGGGAAGCGATCTGTGCTGAGAGTGAGAGTGAGCCTGAGACTGCGTATTCAGAGCGCGTGGAGGAAAAGCAAGTGCCATTCACCTCTGTCTGTGTGTGTCTCTGTGTGTGTGTGTGACACACACTGGGCATCTGCCTTTGCCTTGCCTCCCAGCACTCCCAATACACGTTCTCAAGCTCACTCTCACTCTCGGCACAGACTAGCTCCCAAAGTGAAAACGTCGGGCAGTCGCTCCCACCGCTTGTTCTACTGCCTTAGTTGTGTGACAGCGCTGCCACGGGACGGTGAGGAGCAGCAAGAGCTTTCAAATCGGGCACCTGGGCTGTGGGAGAAAGCGCTGGACGGTTGCAGCGTTGGAGCAGGGCTCAGCCGATGGTGCCAGTGAGACAGAGTGCTGGCAGTTCTAGGAGCTGGGCAAGCTCGCAGCCCCAGGGTGTATTTGGCTGTAAATGAAGTGGCAAGCAAAGCCCAAGAACAGCAAGGGCTTTTACCTGTGCTGTGGCAGAAGTCGCCGGAGGTTTGCAGTGTCGCAGCAGGGCTCTGCCGATCGTGAGAGAGAGTGTTGGGAGGCGATCTGTGGCGAGAGTGTGAGTGAGCCTGAGACTGCGTATTCAGAGCGCGTGGAGGAAAAGCAAGTGCCATTCACCTCTGTCTGTGTGTGTCTCTGTGTGTGTGTGGGACACACACTGGGCATCTGTCCTTGCCTTGCCTCCCAGCACTCACAATACACGTTCTCAGGCTCACTCTCACTCTCGGCACAGACTAGCTCCCAAAGTGAAAACGTCGGGCAGTCGCTCCCACCGCTTGTTCTACTGCCTTAGTTGTGTGACAGCGCTGCCACGGGATGGTGAGGAGCAGCAAGAGCTTTCAAATCGGGCACCTGGGCTGTGGGAGAAAGCGCTGGACGGTTGCAGCGTTGGAGCAGGGCTCTGCCGATGGTGCCAGTGAGACAGAGTGCTGGCAGTTCTAGGAGCTGGGCAAGCTCGCAGCCCCAGGGTGTATTTGGCTGTAAATGAAGTGGCAAGCAAAGCCCAAGAACAGCAAGGGCTTTTACCTGTGCTGTGGGAGAAGTCGCCGGAGGTTTGCAGTGTCGCAGCAGGGCTCTGCCGATCGTGAGAGAAAGTGTTGGCAGCGTTCAGAGTTAAGCGAGGACGGGGCGCCGCTGGGTGCGATCGGCAGAGCCCTGCTCCGACACCGCAAACGTCCGGCTCGTTCTCCCACAGCAATAGCGCCAGCACGGAAAGTTCTTGGTGCTCCTCACCTTGCCGCGCCAGCGCTTTCGCAGCGGAACACACAATGGTGACTGCACTTGCCTTTCCTCCAGGCACTGGAGGAGCTGCAGCTTTCTGTGCTGTCCCCTTGGCTTGTGGGCAAAATGGCAGGACGTTTGCACTGTGGGAGGCGATCTGTGGCGAGAGTGAGAGTGAGCCTGAGACTGCGTATTCAGAGCGCGTGGAGGAAAAGCAAGTGCCATTCACCTCTGTCTGTGTGTGTCTCTGTGTGTGTGTGTGACACACACTGGGCATCTGTCCTTGCCTTGCCTCCCAGCACTCCCAATACACGTTCTCAAGCTCACTCTCACTCTCGGCACAGACTAGCTCCCAAAGTGAAAACGTCGGGCAGTCGCTCCCACCGCTTGTTCTACTGCCTTAGTTGTGTGACAGCGCTGCCACGGGACGGTGAGGAGCAGCAAGAGCTTTCAAATCGGGCACCTGGGCTGTGGGAGAAAGCGCTGGACGGTTGCAGCGTTGGAGCAGGGCTCTGCCGATGGTGCCAGTGAGACAGAGTGCTGGCAGTTCTAGGAGCTGGGCAAGCTCGCAGCCCCAGGGTGTATTTTGGGTGTAAATGAAGTGGCAAGCAAAGCCCAAGAACAGCAAGGGCTTTTACCTGTGCTGTGGGAGAAGTCGCCGGAGGTTTGCAGTGTCGCAGCAGGGCTCTGCCGGTCGGGGCAGTGAGCGAGAGTGCTGGCAGGGTTCGGAGCTGGGCAAGCACGCAGGTGCAGTGTGTGCTTGGCTGCGAAAGCGGTGGTGAGGGAAGGTGAGGAGCAGCAGCTTTCTGTGCTGTCCCCTTGGCTGTGGGCAAAATGGCAGGACATTTGCCCTGTGGGAAGCGATCTGTGCTGAGAGTGAGAGTGAGCCTGAGACTGCGTATTCAGAGCGCGTGGAGGAAAAGCAAGTGCCATTCACCTCTGTCTGTGTGTGTCTCTGTGTGTGTGGGACACACACTGGGCATCTGCCTTTGCCTTGCCTCCCAGCACTCCCAATACACGTTCTCAAGCTCACTCTCACTCTCGGCACAGACTAGCTCCCAAAGTGAAAACGTCGGGCAGTCGCTCCCACCGCTTGTTCTACTGCCTTAGTTGTGTGACAGCGCTGCCACGGGATGGTGAGGAGCAGCAAGAGCTTTCAGTGCGGGTACCTGGGCTGTGGGAGAAAGCGCTGGACGGTTGCAGCGTTGGAGCAGGTCTCTGCCGATGGTGCCAGTGAGACAGAGTGCTGGCAGTTCTAGGAGCTGGGCAAGCTCGCAGCCCCAGGGTGTATTTGGCTGTAAATGAAGTGGCAAGCAAAGCCCAAGAACAGCAAGGGCTTTTACCTGTGCTGTGGGAGAAGTCGCCGGAGGTTTGCAGTGTCGCAGCAGGGCTCTGCCTGTCAGGGCAGTGAGAGAGAGTGCTGGCAGGGTTCGGAGCTGGGCAAGCACGCAGGTGCAGTGTGTGCTTGGCTGCGAAAGCGGTGGTGAGGGAAGGTGAGGAGCAGCAGCTTTCTGTGCTGTCCCCTTGGCTGTGGGCAAAATGGCAGGACGTTTGTCCTGTGGGAAGCGATCTGTGCCGAGAGTGAGAGTGAGCCTGAGACTGCGTATTCAGAGCGCGTGGAGGAAAAGCAAGTGCCGTTCACCTCTGGGGGGGTGTGTGTCGCCCTATGAAAGCTCTGGCAAAGGAAGGTGAGGAAGAGCGAGAGCTTTCCGTGCTGGTAGCTTCGCTGTGGGAGAACTTGCCGGAGGTTTGCAGTGTCGCAGCAGGGCTCTGCCGATCGTGAGAGAGAGTGTTGGCAGCGTTCGGAGTTAAGCGAGGACGGAGCGCCGCTGGGTGCGATCGGCAGAGCCCTGCTCCGACACCGCAAACGTCCGGCTCGTTCTCCCACAGCAATAGTGCCAGCACGGAAAGTTCTTGGTGCTCCTCACCTTGCCGCGCCAGCGCTTTCGCAGCGGAACACACAATGGTGACTGCACTTGCCTTTCCTCCAGGCACTGGAGGAGCTGCAGCTTTCTGTGCTGTCCCCTTGGCTTGTGGGCAAAATGGCAGGACGTTTGCACTGTGGGAGGCGATCTGTGGCGAGAGTGAGAGTGAGCCTGAGACTGCGTATTCAGAGCGCGTGGAGGAAAAGCAAGTGCCATTCACCTCTGTCTGTGTGTGTCTCTGTGTGTGTGTGGGACACACACTGGGCATCTGTCCTTGCCTTGCCTCCCAGCACTCCCAATACACGTTCTCAGGCTCACTCTCACTCTCGGCACAGACTAGCTCCCAAAGTGAAAACGTCGGGCAGTCGCTCCCACCGCTTGTTCTACTGCCTTAGTTGTGTGACAGCGCTGCCACGGGACGGTGAGGAGCAGCAAGAGCTTTCAAATTGGGCACCTGGGCTGTGGGAGAAAGCGCTGGACGGTTGCAGCGTTGGAGCAGGGCTCTGCCGATGGTGCCAGTGAGACAGAGTGCTGGCAGTTCTAGGAGCTGGGCAAGCTCGCAGCCCCAGGGTGTATTTGGCTGTAAATGAAGTGGCAAGCAAAGCCCAAGAACAGCAAGGGCTTTTACCTGTGCTGTGGGAGAAGTCGCCGGAGGTTTGCAGTGTCGCAGCAGGGCTCTGCCGATCGTGAGAGAGAGTGTTGGGAGGCGATCTGTGGCGAGAGTGTGAGTGAGCCTGAGACTGCGTATTCAGAGCGCGTGGAGGAAAAGCAAGTGCCATTCACCTCTGTCTGTGTGTGTCTCTGTGTGTGTGTGGGACACACACTGGGCATCTGCCTTTGCCTTGCCTCCCAGCACTCCCAATACACGTTCTCAAGCTCACTCTCACTCTCGGCACAGACTAGCTCCCAAAGTGAAAACGTCGGGCAGTCGCTCCCACCGCTTGTTCTACTGCCTTAGTTGTGTGACAGCGCTGCCACGGGACGGTGAGGAGCAGCAAGAGCTTTCAAATCGGGCACCTGGGCTGTGGGAGAAAGCGCTGGACGGTTGCAGCGTTGGAGCAGGGCTCTGCCGATGGTGCCAGTGAGACAGAGTGCTGGCAGTTCTAGGAGCTGGGCAAGCTCGCAGCCCCAGGGTGTATTTTGGGTGTAAATGAAGTGGCAAGCAAAGCCCAAGAAGAGCAAGGGCTTTTACCTGTGCTGTGGGAGAAGTCGCCGGAGGTTTGCAGTGTCGCAGCAGGGCTCTGCCGGTCGGGGCAGTGAGCGAGAGTGCTGGCAGGGTTCGGAGCTGGGCAAGCACGCAGGTGCAGTGTGTGCTTGGCTGCGAAAGCGGTGGTGAGGGAAGGTGAGGAGCAGCAGCTTTCTGTGCTGTCCCCTTGGCTGTGGGCAAAATGGCAGGACATTTGCCCTGTGGGAAGCGATCTGTGCTGAGAGTGAGAGTGAGCCTGAGACTGCGTATTCAGAGCGCGTGGAGGAAAAGCAAGTGCCATTCACCTCTGTCTGTGTGTGTCTCTGTGCGTGTGTGGGACACACACTGGGCATCTGCCTTTGCCTTGCCTCCCAGCACTCCCAATACACGTTCTCAAGCTCACTCTCACTCTCGGCACAGACTAGCTCTCAAAGTGAAAACGTCAGGCAGTCGCTCCCACCGCTTGTTCTACTGCCTTAGTTGTGTGACAGCGCTGCCACGGGACGCTGAGGAGCAGCAAGAGCTTTCAAATCGGGCACCTGGGCTGTGGGAGAAAGCGCTGGACGGTTGCAGCGTTGGAGCAGGGCTCTGCCGATGGTGCCAGTGAGACAGAGTGCTGGCAGTTCTAGGAGCTGGGCAAGCTCGCAGCCCCAGGGTGTATTTGGCTGTAAATGAAGTGGCAAGCAAAGCCCAAGAACAGCAAGGGCTTTTACCTGTGCTGTGGGAGAAGTCGCCGGAGGTTTGCAGTGTCGCAGCAGGGCTCTGCCGATCGTGAGAGAAAGTGTTGGCAGCGTTCAGAGTTAAGCGAGGACGGGGCGCCGCTGGGTGCGATCGGCAGAGCCCTGCTCCGACACCGCAAACGTCCGGCTCGTTCTCCCACAGCAATAGCGCCAGCACGGAAAGTTCTTGGTGCTCCTCACCTTGCCGCGCCAGCGCTTTCGCAGCGGAACACACAATGGTGACTGCACTTGCCTTTCCTCCAGGCACTGGAGGAGCTGCAGCTTTCTGTGCTGTCCCCTTGGCTTGTGGGCAAAATGGCAGGACGTTTGCACTGTGGGAGGCGATCTGTGGCGAGAGTGAGAGTGAGCCTGAGACTGCGTATTCAGAGCGCGTGGAGGAAAAGCAAGTGCCATTCACCTCTGTCTGTGTGTGTCTCTGTGTGTGTGTGTGACACACACTGGGCATCTGTCCTTGCCTTGCCTCCCAGCACTCCCAATACACGTTCTCAAGCTCACTCTCACTCTCGGCACAGACTAGCTCCCAAAGTGAAAACGTCGGGCAGTCGCTCCCACCGCTTGTTCTACTGCCTTAGTTGTGTGACAGCGCTGCCACGGGACGGTGAGGAGCAGCAAGAGCTTTCAAATCGGGCACCTGGGCTGTGGGAGAAAGCGCTGGACGGTTGCAGCGTTGGAGCAGGGCTCTGCCGATGGTGCCAGTGAGACAGAGTGCTGGCAGTTCTAGGAGCTGGGCAAGCTCGCAGCCCCAGGGTGTATTTTGGGTGTAAATGAAGTGGCAAGCAAAGCCCAAGAACAGCAAGGGCTTTTACCTGTGCTGTGGGAGAAGTCGCCGGAGGTTTGCAGTGTCGCAGCAGGGCTCTGCCGGTCGGGGCAGTGAGCGAGAGTGCTGGCAGGGTTCGGAGCTGGGCAAGCACGCAGGTGCAGTGTGTGCTTGGCTGCGAAAGCGGTGGTGAGGGAAGGTGAGGAGCAGCAGCTTTCTGTGCTGTCCCCTTGGCTGTGGGCAAAATGGCAGGACATTTGCCCTGTGGGAAGCGATCTGTGCTGAGAGTGAGAGTGAGCCTGAGACTGCGTATTCAGAGCGCGTGGAGGAAAAGCAAGTGCCATTCACCTCTGTCTGTGTGTGTCTCTGTGTGTGTGGGACACACACTGGGCATCTGCCTTTGCCTTGCCTCCCAGCACTCCCAATACACGTTCTCAAGCTCACTCTCACTCTCGGCACAGACTAGCTCCCAAAGTGAAAACGTCGGGCAGTCGCTCCCACCGCTTGTTCTACTGCCTTAGTTGTGTGACAGCGCTGCCACGGGATGGTGAGGAGCAGCAAGAGCTTTCAGTGCGGGTACCTGGGCTGTGGGAGAAAGCGCTGGACGGTTGCAGCGTTGGAGCAGGTCTCTGCCGATGGTGCCAGTGAGACAGAGTGCTGGCAGTTCTAGGAGCTGGGCAAGCTCGCAGCCCCAGGGTGTATTTGGCTGTAAATGAAGTGGCAAGCAAAGCCCAAGAACAGCAAGGGCTTTTACCTGTGCTGTGGGAGAAGTCGCCGGAGGTTTGCAGTGTCGCAGCAGGGCTCTGCCTGTCGGGGCAGTGAGAGAGAGTGCTGGCAGGGTTCGGAGCTGGGCAAGCACGCAGGTGCAGTGTGTGCTTGGCTGCGAAAGCGGTGGTGAGGGAAGGTGAGGAGCAGCAGCTTTCTGTGCTGTCCCCTTGGCTGTGGGCAAAATGGCAGGACGTTTGTCCTGTGGGAAGCGATCTGTGCCGAGAGTGAGAGTGAGCCTGAGACTGCGTATTCAGAGCGCGTGGAGGAAAAGCAAGTGCCGTTCACCTCTGGGGGGGTGTGTGTCGCCCTATGAAAGCTCTGGCAAAGGAAGGTGAGGAAGAGCGAGAGCTTTCCGTGCTGGTAGCTTCGCTGTGGGAGAACTTGCCGGAGGTTTGCAGTGTCGCAGCAGGGCTCTGCCGATCGTGAGAGAGAGTGTTGGCAGCGTTCGGAGTTAAGCGAGGACGGAGCGCCGCTGGGTGCGATCGGCAGAGCCCTGCTCCGACACCGCAAACGTCCGGCTCGTTCTCCCACAGCAATAGTGCCAGCACGGAAAGTTCTTGGTGCTCCTCACCTTGCCGCGCCAGCGCTTTCGCAGCGGAACACACAATGGTGACTGCACTTGCCTTTCCTCCAGGCACTGGAGGAGCTGCAGCTTTCTGTGCTGTCCCCTTGGCTTGTGGGCAAAATGGCAGGACGTTTGCACTGTGGGAGGCGATCTGTGGCGAGAGTGAGAGTGAGCCTGAGACTGCGTATTCAGAGCGCGTGGAGGAAAAGCAAGTGCCATTCACCTCTGTCTGTGTGTGTCTCTGTGTGTGTGTGGGACACACACTGGGCATCTGTCCTTGCCTTGCCTCCCAGCACTCCCAATACACGTTCTCAAGCTCACTCTCACTCTCGGCACAGACTAGCTCCCAAAGTGAAAACGTCGGGCAGTCGCTCCCACCGCTTGTTCTACTGCCTTAGTTGTGTGACAGCGCTGCCACGGGACGGTGAGGAGCAGCAAGAGCTTTCAAATCGGGCACCTGGGCTGTGGGAGAAAGCGCTGGACGGTTGCAGCGTTGGAGCAGGGCTCTGCCGATGGTGCCAGTGAGACAGAGTGCTGGCAGTTCTAGGAGCTGGGCAAGCTCGCAGCCCCAGGGTGTATTTTGGGTGTAAATGAAGTGGCAAGCAAAGCCCAAGAACAGCAAGGGCTTTTACCTGTGCTGTGGGAGAAGTCGCCGGAGGTTTGCAGTGTCGCAGCAGGGCTCTGCCGGTCGGGGCAGTGAGCGAGAGTGCTGGCAGGGTTCGGAGCTGGGCAAGCACGCAGGTGCAGTGTGTGCTTGGCTGCGAAAGCGGTGGTGAGGGAAGGTGAGGAGCAGCAGCTTTCTGTGCTGTCCCCTTGGCTGTGGGCAAAATGGCAGGACATTTGCCCTGTGGGAAGCGATCTGTGCTGAGAGTGAGAGTGAGCCTGAGACTGCGTATTCAGAGCGCGTGGAGGAAAAGCAAGTGCCATTCACCTCTGTCTGTGTGTGTCTCTGTGTGTGTGGGACACACACTGGGCATCTGCCTTTGCCTTGCCTCCCAGCACTCCCAATACACGTTCTCAAGCTCACTCTCACTCTCGGCACAGACTAGCTCCCAAAGTGAAAACGTCGGGCAGTCGCTCCCACCGCTTGTTCTACTGCCTTAGTTGTGTGACAGCGCTGCCACGGGATGGTGAGGAGCAGCAAGAGCTTTCAGTGCGGGTACCTGGGCTGTGGGAGAAAGCGCTGGACGGTTGCAGCGTTGGAGCAGGTCTCTGCCGATGGTGCCAGTGAGACAGAGTGCTGGCAGTTCTAGGAGCTGGGCAAGCTCGCAGCCCCAGGGTGTATTTGGCTGTAAATGAAGTGGCAAGCAAAGCCCAAGAACAGCAAGGGCTTTTACCTGTGCTGTGGGAGAAGTCGCCGGAGGTTTGCAGTGTCGCAGCAGGGCTCTGCCTGTCGGGGCAGTGAGAGAGAGTGCTGGCAGGGTTCGGAGCTGGGCAAGCACGCAGGTGCAGTGTGTGCTTGGCTGCGAAAGCGGTGGTGAGGGAAGGTGAGGAGCAGCAGCTTTCTGTGCTGTCCCCTTGGCTGTGGGCAAAATGGCAGGACGTTTGTCCTGTGGGAAGCGATCTGTGCCGAGAGTGAGAGTGAGCCTGAGACTGCGTATTCAGAGCGCGTGGAGGAAAAGCAAGTGCCGTTCACCTCTGGGGGGGTGTGTGTCGCCCTATGAAAGCTCTGGCAAAGGAAGGTGAGGAAGAGCGAGAGCTTTCCGTGCTGGTAGCTTCGCTGTGGGAGAACTTGCCGGAGGTTTGCAGTGTCGCAGCAGGGCTCTGCCGATCGTGAGAGAGAGTGTTGGCAGCGTTCGGAGTTAAGCGAGGACGGAGCGCCGCTGGGTGCGATCGGCAGAGCCCTGCTCCGACACCGCAAACGTCCGGCTCGTTCTCCCACAGCAATAGTGCCAGCACGGAAAGTTCTTGGTGCTCCTCACCTTGCCGCGCCAGCGCTTTCGCAGCGGAACACACAATGGTGACTGCACTTGCCTTTCCTCCAGGCACTGGAGGAGCTGCAGCTTTCTGTGCTGTCCCCTTGGCTTGTGGGCAAAATGGCAGGACGTTTGCACTGTGGGAGGCGATCTGTGGCGAGAGTGAGAGTGAGCCTGAGACTGCGTATTCAGAGCGCGTGGAGGAAAAGCAAGTGCCATTCACCTCTGTCTGTGTGTGTCTCTGTGTGTGTGTGGGACACACACTGGGCATCTGTCCTTGCCTTGCCTCCCAGCACTCACAATACACGTTCTCAGGCTCAATCTCACTCTCGGCACAGACTAGCTCCCAAAGTGAAAACGTCGGGCAGTCGCTCCCACCGCTTGTTCTACTGCCTTAGTTGTGTGACAGCGCTGCCACGGGACGGTGAGGAGCAGCAAGAGCTTTCAAATCGGGCACCTGGGCTGTGGGAGAAAGCGCTGGACGGTTGCAGCGTTGGAGCGGGGCTCTGCCGATGGTGCCAGTGAGACAGAGTGCTGGCAGTTCTAGGAGCTGGGCAAGCTCGCAGCCCCAGGGTGTATTTGGCTGTAAATGAAGTGGCAAGCAAAGCCCAAGAACAGCAAGGGCTTTTACCTGTGCTGTGGGAGAAGTCGCCGGAGGTTTGCAGTGTCGCAGCAGGGCTCTGCCGATCGTGAGAGAGAGTGTTGGGAGGCGATCTGTGGCGAGAGTGTGAGTGAGCCTGAGACTGCGTATTCAGAGCGCGTGGAGGAAAAGCAAGTGCCATTCACCTCTGTCTGTGTGTGTCTCTGTGTGTGTGTGGGACACACACTGGGCATCTGCCTTTGCCTTGCCTCCCAGCACTCCCAATACACGTTCTCAAGCTCACTCTCACTCTCGGCACAGACTAGCTCCCAAAGTGAAAACGTCGGGCAGTCGCTCCCACCGCTTGTTCTACTGCCTTAGTTGTGTGACAGCGCTGCCACGGGACGGTGAGGAGCAGCAAGAGCTTTCAAATCGGGCACCTGGGCTGTGGGAGAAAGCGCTGGACGGTTGCAGCGTTGGAGCAGGGCTCTGCCGATGGTGCCAGTGAGACAGAGTGCTGGCAGTTCTAGGAGCTGGGCAAGCTCGCAGCCCCAGGGTGTATTTTGGGTGTAAATGAAGTGGCAAGCAAAGCCCAAGAAGAGCAAGGGCTTTTACCTGTGCTGTGGGAGAAGTCGCTGGAGGTTTGCAGTGTCGCAGCAGGGCTCTGCCGGTCGGGGCAGTGAGCGAGAGTGCTGGCAGGGTTCGGAGCTGGGCAAGCACGCAGGTGCAGTGTGTGCTTGGCTGCGAAAGCGGTGGTGAGGGAAGGTGAGGAGCAGCAGCTTTCTGTGCTGTCCCCTTGGCTGTGGGCAAAATGGCAGGACATTTGCCCTGTGGGAAGCGATCTGTGCTGAGAGTGAGAGTGAGCCTGAGACTGCGTATTCAGAGCGCGTGGAGGAAAAGCAAGTGCCATTCACCTCTGTCTGTGTGTGTCTCTGTGCGTGTGTGGGACACACACTGGGCATCTGCCTTTGCCTTGCCTCCCAGCACTCCCAATACACGTTCTCAAGCTCACTCTCACTCTCGGCACAGACTAGCTCCCAAAGTGAAAACGTCAGGCAGTCGCTCCCACCGCTTGTTCTACTGCCTTAGTTGTGTGACAGCGCTGCCACGGGATGGTGAGGAGCAGCAAGAGCTTTCAAATCGGGCACCTGGGCTGTGGGAGAAAGCGCTGGACGGTTGCAGCGTTGGAGCAGGGCTCTGCCGATGGTGCCAGTGAGACAGAGTGCTGGCAGTTCTAGGAGCTGGGAAGCTCGCAGCCCCAGGGTGTATTTGGGTGTAAATGAAGTGGCAAGCAAAGCCCAAGAACAGCAAGGGCTTTTACCTGTGCTGTGGGAGAAGTCGCCGGAGGTTTGCAGTGTCGCAGCAGGGCTCTGCCGGTCGGGGCAGTGAGAGAGAGTGCTGGCAGGGTTCGGAGCTGGGCAAGCACGCAGGTGCAGTGTGTGCTTGGCTGCGAAAGCGGTGGTGAGGGAAGGTGAGGAGCAGCAGCTTTCTGTGCTGTCCCCTTGGCTGTGGGCAAAATGGCAGGACGTTTGCCCTGTGGGAAGCGATCTGTGCCGAGAGTGAGAGTGAGCCTGAGACTGCGTATTCAGAGCGCGTGGAGGAAAAGCAAGTGCCGTTCACCTCTGGGGGGGTGTGTGTCGCCCTATGAAAGCTCTGGCAAAGGAAGGTGAGGAAGAGCGAGAGCTTTCCGTGCTGGTAGCTTCGCTGTGGGAGAACTTGCCGGACGTGTGCAGTGTCGCAGCAGGGCTCTGCCGATCGTGAGAGAGAGTGTTGGCAGCGTTCGGAGTTAAGCGAGGACGGAGCGCCGCTGGGTGCGATCGGCAGAGCCCTGCTCCGACACCGCAAACGTCCGGCTCGTTCTCCCACAGCAATAGTGCCAGCACGGAAAGTTCTTGGTGCTCCTCACCTTGCCGCGCCAGCGCTTTCGCAGCGGAACACACAATGGTGACTGCACTTGCCTTTCCTCCAGGCACTGGAGGAGCTGCAGCTTTCTGTGCTGTCCCCTTGGCTTGTGGGCAAAATGGCAGGACGTTTGCACTGTGGGAGGCGATCTGTGGCGAGAGTGAGAGTGAGCCTGAGACTGCGTATTCAGAGCGCGTGGAGGAAAAGCAAGTGCCATTCACCTCTGTCTGTGTGTGTCTCTGTGTGTGTGTGGGACACACACTGGGCATCTGTCCTTGCCTTGCCTCCCAGCACTCCCAATACACGTTCTCAAGCTCACTCTCACTCTCGGCACAGACTAGCTCCCAAAGTGAAAACGTCGGGCAGTCGCTCCCACCGCTTGTTCTACTGCCTTAGTTGTGTGACAGCGCTGCCACGGGACGGTGAGGAGCAGCAAGAGCTTTCAAATCGGGCACCTGGGCTGTGGGAGAAAGCGCTGGACGGTTGCAGCGTTGGAGCAGGGCTCTGCCGATGGTGCCAGTGAGACAGAGTGCTGGCAGTTCTAGGAGCTGGGCAAGCTCGCAGCCCCAGGGTGTATTTTGGGTGTAAATGAAGTGGCAAGCAAAGCCCAAGAAGAGCAAGGGCTTTTACCTGTGCTGTGGGAGAAGTCGCCGGAGGTTTGCAGTGTCGCAGCAGGGCTCTGCCGGTCGGGGCAGTGAGCGAGAGTGCTGGCAGGGTTCGGAGCTGGGCAAGCACGCAGGTGCAGTGTGTGCTTGGCTGCGAAAGCGGTGGTGAGGGAAGGTGAGGAGCAGCAGCTTTCTGTGCTGTCCCCTTGGCTGTGGGCAAAATGGCAGGACATTTGCCCTGTGGGAAGCGATCTGTGCTGAGAGTGAGAGTGAGCCTGAGACTGCGTATTCAGAGCGCGTGGAGGAAAAGCAAGTGCCATTCACCTCTGTCTGTGTGTGTCTCTGTGTGTGTGGGACACACACTGGGCATCTGCCTTTGCCTTGCCTCCCAGCACTCCCAATACACGTTCTCAAGCTCACTCTCACTCTCGGCACAGACTAGCTCCCAAAGTGAAAACGTCGGGCAGTCGCTCCCACCGCTTGTTCTACTGCCTTAGTTGTGTGACAGCGCTGCCACGGGATGGTGAGGAGCAGCAAGAGCTTTCAGTGCGGGTACCTGGGCTGTGGGAGAAAGCGCTGGACGGTTGCAGCGTTGGAGCAGGTCTCTGCCGATGGTGCCAGTGAGACAGAGTGCTGGCAGTTCTAGGAGCTGGGCAAGCTCGCAGCCCCAGGGTGTATTTGGCTGTAAATGAAGTGGCAAGCAAAGCCCAAGAACAGCAAGGGCTTTTACCTGTGCTGTGGGAGAAGTCGCCGGAGGTTTGCAGTGTCGCAGCAGGGCTCTGCCTGTCGGGGCAGTGAGAGAGAGTGCTGGCAGGGTTCGGAGCTGGGCAAGCACGCAGGTGCAGTGTGTGCTTGGCTGCGAAAGCGGTGGTGAGGGAAGGTGAGGAGCAGCAGCTTTCTGTGCTGTCCCCTTGGCTGTGGGCAAAATGGCAGGACGTTTGTCCTGTGGGAAGCGATCTGTGCCGAGAGTGAGAGTGAGCCTGAGACTGCGTATTCAGAGCGCGTGGAGGAAAAGCAAGTGCCGTTCACCTCTGGGGGGGTGTGTGTCGCCCTATGAAAGCTCTGGCAAAGGAAGGTGAGGAAGAGCGAGAGCTTTCCGTGCTGGTAGCTTCGCTGTGGGAGAACTTGCCGGAGGTTTGCAGTGTCGCAGCAGGGCTCTGCCGATCGTGAGAGAGAGTGTTGGCAGCGTTCGGAGTTAAGCGAGGACGGAGCGCCGCTGGGTGCGATCGGCAGAGCCCTGCTCCGACACCGCAAACGTCCGGCTCGTTCTCCCACAGCAATAGTGCCAGCACGGAAAGTTCTTGGTGCTCCTCACCTTGCCGCGCCAGCGCTTTCGCAGCGGAACACACAATGGTGACTGCACTTGCCTTTCCTCCAGGCACTGGAGGAGCTGCAGCTTTCTGTGCTGTCCCCTTGGCTTGTGGGCAAAATGGCAGGACGTTTGCACTGTGGGAGGCGATCTGTGGCGAGAGTGAGAGTGAGCCTGAGACTGCGTATTCAGAGCGCGTGGAGGAAAAGCAAGTGCCATTCACCTCTGTCTGTGTGTGTCTCTGTGTGTGTGTGGGACACACACTGGGCATCTGTCCTTGCCTTGCCTCCCAGCACTCACAATACACGTTCTCAGGCTCAATCTCACTCTCGGCACAGACTAGCTCCCAAAGTGAAAACGTCGGGCAGTCGCTCCCACCGCTTGTTCTACTGCCTTAGTTGTGTGACAGCGCTGCCACGGGACGGTGAGGAGCAGCAAGAGCTTTCAAATCGGGCACCTGGGCTGTGGGAGAAAGCGCTGGACGGTTGCAGCGTTGGAGCAGGGCTCTGCCGATGGTGCCAGTGAGACAGAGTGCTGGCAGTTCTAGGAGCTGGGCAAGCTCGCAGCCCCAGGGTGTATTTGGGTGTAAATGAAGTGGCAAGCAAAGCCCAAGAACAGCAAGGGCTTTTACCTGTGCTGTGGGAGAAGTCGCCGGAGGTTTGCAGTGTCGCAGCAGGGCTCTGCCGATCGTGAGAGAGAGTGTTGGGAGGCGATCTGTGGCGAGAGTGTGAGTGAGCCTGAGACTGCGTATTCAGAGCGCGTGGAGGAAAAGCAAGTGCCATTCACCTCTGTCTGTGTGTGTCTCTGTGTGTGTGTGGGACACACACTGGGCATCTGCCTTTGCCTTGCCTCCCAGCACTCCCAATACACGTTCTCAAGCTCACTCTCACTCTCGGCACAGACTAGCTCCCAAAGTGAAAACGTCGGGCAGTCGCTCCCACCGCTTGTTCTACTGCCTTAGTTGTGTGACAGCGCTGCCACGGGACGGTGAGGAGCAGCAAGAGCTTTCAAATCGGGCACCTGGGCTGTGGGAGAAAGCGCTGGACGGTTGCAGCGTTGGAGCAGGGCTCTGCCGATGGTGCCAGTGAGACAGAGTGCTGGCAGTTCTAGGAGCTGGGCAAGCTCGCAGCCCCAGGGTGTATTTGGGTGTAAATGAAGTGGCAAGCAAAGCCCAAGAACAGCAAGGGCTTTTACCTGTGCTGTGGGAGAAGTCGCCGGAGGTTTGCAGTGTCGCAGCAGGGCTCTGCCGATCGTGAGAGAGAGTGTTGGGAGGCGATCTGTGGCGAGAGTGTGAGTGAGCCTGAGACTGCGTATTCAGAGCGCGTGGAGGAAAAGCAAGTGCCATTCACCTCTGTCTGTGTGTGTCTCTGTGTGTGTGTGGGACACACACTGGGCATCTGCCTTTGCCTTGCCTCCCAGCACTCCCAATACACGTTCTCAAGCTCACTCTCACTCTCGGCACAGACTAGCTCCCAAAGTGAAAACGTCGGGCAGTCGCTCCCACCGCTTGTTCTACTGCCTTAGTTGTGTGACAGCGCTGCCACGGGACGGTGAGGAGCAGCAAGAGCTTTCAAATCGGGCACCTGGGCTGTGGGAGAAAGCGCTGGACGGTTGCAGCGTTGGAGCAGGGCTCTGCCGATGGTGCCAGTGAGACAGAGTGCTGGCAGTTCTAGGAGCTGGGCAAGCTCGCAGCCCCAGGGTGTATTTTGGGTGTAAATGAAGTGGCAAGCAAAGCCCAAGAAGAGCAAGGGCTTTTACCTGTGCTGTGGGAGAAGTCGCCGGAGGTTTGCAGTGTCGCAGCAGGGCTCTGCCGGTCGGGGCAGTGAGCGAGAGTGCTGGCAGGGTTCGGAGCTGGGCAAGCACGCAGGTGCAGTGTGTGCTTGGCTGCGAAAGCGGTGGTGAGGGAAGGTGAGGAGCAGCAGCTTTCTGTGCTGTCCCCTTGGCTGTGGGCAAAATGGCAGGACATTTGCCCTGTGGGAAGCGATCTGTGCTGAGAGTGAGAGTGAGCCTGAGACTGCGTATTCAGAGCGCGTGGAGGAAAAGCAAGTGCCATTCACCTCTGTCTGTGTGTGTCTCTGTGCGTGTGTGGGACACACACTGGGCATCTGCCTTTGCCTTGCCTCCCAGCACTCCCAATACACGTTCTCAAGCTCACTCTCACTCTCGGCACAGACTAGCTCCCAAAGTGAAAACGTCAGGCAGTCGCTCCCACCGCTTGTTCTACTGCCTTAGTTGTGTGACAGCGCTGCCACGGGATGGTGAGGAGCAGCAAGAGCTTTCAAATCGGGCACCTGGGCTGTGGGAGAAAGCGCTGGACGGTTGCAGCGTTGGAGCAGGGCTCTGCCGATGGTGCCAGTGAGACAGAGTGCTGGCAGTTCTAGGAGCTGGGAAGCTCGCAGCCCCAGGGTGTATTTGGGTGTAAATGAAGTGGCAAGCAAAGCCCAAGAACAGCAAGGGCTTTTACCTGTGCTGTGGGAGAAGTCGCCGGAGGTTTGCAGTGTCGCAGCAGGGCTCTGCCGGTCGGGGCAGTGAGAGAGAGTGCTGGCAGGGTTCGGAGCTGGGCAAGCACGCAGGTGCAGTGTGTGCTTGGCTGCGAAAGCGGTGGTGAGGGAAGGTGAGGAGCAGCAGCTTTCTGTGCTGTCCCCTTGGCTGTGGGCAAAATGGCAGGACGTTTGCCCTGTGGGAAGCGATCTGTGCCGAGAGTGAGAGTGAGCCTGAGACTGCGTATTCAGAGCGCGTGGAGGAAAAGCAAGTGCCGTTCACCTCTGGGGGGGTGTGTGTCGCCCTATGAAAGCTCTGGCAAAGGAAGGTGAGGAAGAGCGAGAGCTTTCCGTGCTGGTAGCTTCGCTGTGGGAGAACTTGCCGGACGTGTGCAGTGTCGCAGCAGGGCTCTGCCGATCGTGAGAGAGAGTGTTGGCAGCGTTCGGAGTTAAGCGAGGACGGAGCGCCGCTGGGTGCGATCGGCAGAGCCCTGCTCCGACACCGCAAACGTCCGGCTCGTTCTCCCACAGCAATAGCGCCAGCACGGAAAGTTCTTGGTGCTCCTCACCTTGCCGCGCCAGCGCTTTCGCAGCGGAACACACAATGGTGACTGCACTTGCCTTTCCTCCAGGCACTGGAGGAGCTGCAGCTTTCTGTGCTGTCCCCTTGGCTTGTGGGCAAAATGGCAGGACGTTTGCACTGTGGGAGGCGATCTGTGGCGAGAGTGAGAGTGAGCCTGAGACTGCGTATTCAGAGCGCGTGGAGGAAAAGCAAGTGCCATTCACCTCTGTCTGTGTGTGTCTCTGTGTGTGTGTGTGACACACACTGGGCATCTGTCCTTGCCTTGCCTCCCAGCACTCCCAATACACGTTCTCAAGCTCACTCTCACTCTCGGCACAGACTAGCTCCCAAAGTGAAAACGTCGGGCAGTCGCTCCCACCGCTTGTTCTACTGCCTTAGTTGTGTGACAGCGCTGCCACGGGACGGTGAGGAGCAGCAAGAGCTTTCAAATCGGGCACCTGGGCTGTGGGAGAAAGCGCTGGACGGTTGCAGCGTTGGAGCAGGGCTCTGCCGATGGTGCCAGTGAGACAGAGTGCTGGCAGTTCTAGGAGCTGGGCAAGCTCGCAGCCCCAGGGTGTATTTTGGGTGTAAATGAAGTGGCAAGCAAAGCCCAAGAACAGCAAGGGCTTTTACCTGTGCTGTGGGAGAAGTCGCCGGAGGTTTGCAGTGTCGCAGCAGGGCTCTGCCGGTCGGGGCAGTGAGCGAGAGTGCTGGCAGGGTTCGGAGCTGGGCAAGCACGCAGGTGCAGTGTGTGCTTGGCTGCGAAAGCGGTGGTGAGGGAAGGTGAGGAGCAGCAGCTTTCTGTGCTGTCCCCTTGGCTGTGGGCAAAATGGCAGGACATTTGCCCTGTGGGAAGCGATCTGTGCTGAGAGTGAGAGTGAGCCTGAGACTGCGTATTCAGAGCGCGTGGAGGAAAAGCAAGTGCCATTCACCTCTGTCTGTGTGTGTCTCTGTGTGTGTGGGACACACACTGGGCATCTGCCTTTGCCTTGCCTCCCAGCACTCCCAATACACGTTCTCAAGCTCACTCTCACTCTCGGCACAGACTAGCTCCCAAAGTGAAAACGTCGGGCAGTCGCTCCCACCGCTTGTTCTACTGCCTTAGTTGTGTGACAGCGCTGCCACGGGACGGTGAGGAGCAGCAAGAGCTTTCAAATCGGGCACCTGGGCTGTGGGAGAAAGCGCTGGACGGTTGCAGCGTTGGAGCAGGGCTCTGCCGATGGTGCCAGTGAGACAGAGTGCTGGCAGTTCTAGGAGCTGGGCAAGCTCGCAGCCCCAGGGTGTATTTGGGTGTAAATGAAGTGGCAAGCAAAGCCCAAGAACAGCAAGGGCTTTTACCTGTGCTGTGGGAGAAGTCGCCGGAGGTTTGCAGTGTCGCAGCAGGGCTCTGCCGATCGTGAGAGAGAGTGTTGGGAGGCGATCTGTGGCGAGAGTGTGAGTGAGCCTGAGACTGCGTATTCAGAGCGCGTGGAGGAAAAGCAAGTGCCATTCACCTCTGTCTGTGTGTGTCTCTGTGTGTGTGTGGGACACACACTGGGCATCTGCCTTTGCCTTGCCTCCCAGCACTCCCAATACACGTTCTCAAGCTCACTCTCACTCTCGGCACAGACTAGCTCCCAAAGTGAAAACGTCGGGCAGTCGCTCCCACCGCTTGTTCTACTGCCTTAGTTGTGTGACAGCGCTGCCACGGGACGGTGAGGAGCAGCAAGAGCTTTCAAATCGGGCACCTGGGCTGTGGGAGAAAGCGCTGGACGGTTGCAGCGTTGGAGCAGGGCTCTGCCGATGGTGCCAGTGAGACAGAGTGCTGGCAGTTCTAGGAGCTGGGCAAGCTCGCAGCCCCAGGGTGTATTTTGGGTGTAAATGAAGTGGCAAGCAAAGCCCAAGAAGAGCAAGGGCTTTTACCTGTGCTGTGGGAGAAGTCGCCGGAGGTTTGCAGTGTCGCAGCAGGGCTCTGCCGGTCGGGGCAGTGAGCGAGAGTGCTGGCAGGGTTCGGAGCTGGGCAAGCACGCAGGTGCAGTGTGTGCTTGGCTGCGAAAGCGGTGGTGAGGGAAGGTGAGGAGCAGCAGCTTTCTGTGCTGTCCCCTTGGCTGTGGGCAAAATGGCAGGACATTTGCCCTGTGGGAAGCGATCTGTGCTGAGAGTGAGAGTGAGCCTGAGACTGCGTATTCAGAGCGCGTGGAGGAAAAGCAAGTGCCATTCACCTCTGTCTGTGTGTGTCTCTGTGCGTGTGTGGGACACACACTGGGCATCTGCCTTTGCCTTGCCTCCCAGCACTCCCAATACACGTTCTCAAGCTCACTCTCACTCTCGGCACAGACTAGCTCCCAAAGTGAAAACGTCGGGCAGTCGCTCCCACCGCTTGTTCTACTGCCTTAGTTGTGTGACAGCGCTGCCACGGGACGGTGAGGAGCAGCAAGAGCTTTCAAATCGGGCACCTGGGCTGTGGGAGAAAGCGCTGGACGGTTGCAGCGTTGGAGCAGGGCTCTGCCGATGGTGCCAGTGAGACAGAGTGCTGGCAGTTCTAGGAGCTGGGAAGCTCGCAGCCCCAGGGTGTATTTGGGTGTAAATGAAGTGGCAAGCAAAGCCCAAGAACAGCAAGGGCTTTTACCTGTGCTGTGGGAGAAGTCGCCGGAGGTTTGCAGTGTCGCAGCAGGGCTCTGCCGGTCGGGGCAGTGAGAGAGAGTGCTGGCAGGGTTCGGAGCTGGGCAAGCACGCAGGTGCAGTGTGTGCTTGGCTGCGAAAGCGGTGGTGAGGGAAGGTGAGGAGCAGCAGCTTTCTGTGCTGTCCCCTTGGCTGTGGGCAAAATGGCAGGACGTTTGCCCTGTGGGAAGCGATCTGTGCCGAGAGTGAGAGTGAGCCTGAGACTGCGTATTCAGAGCGCGTGGAGGAAAAGCAAGTGCCGTTCACCTCTGGGGGGGTGTGTGTCGCCCTATGAAAGCTCTGGCAAAGGAAGGTGAGGAAGAGCGAGAGCTTTCCGTGCTGGTAGCTTCGCTGTGGGAGAACTTGCCGGACGTGTGCAGTGTCGCAGCAGGGCTCTGCCGATCGTGAGAGAGAGTGTTGGCAGCGTTCGGAGTTAAGCGAGGACGGAGCGCCGCTGGGTGCGATCGGCAGAGCCCTGCTCCGACACCGCAAACGTCCGGCTCGTTCTCCCACAGCAATAGCGCCAGCACGGAAAGTTCTTGGTGCTCCTCACCTTGCCGCGCCAGCGCTTTCGCAGCGGAACACACAATGGTGACTGCACTTGCCTTTCCTCCAGGCACTGGAGGAGCTGCAGCTTTCTGTGCTGTCCCCTTGGCTTGTGGGCAAAATGGCAGGACGTTTGCACTGTGGGAGGCGATCTGTGGCGAGAGTGAGAGTGAGCCTGAGACTGCGTATTCAGAGCGCGTGGAGGAAAAGCAAGTGCCATTCACCTCTGTCTGTGTGTGTCTCTGTGTGTGTGTGGGACACACACTGGGCATCTGTCCTTGCCTTGCCTCCCAGCACTCCCAATACACGTTCTCAAGCTCACTCTCACTCTCGGCACAGACTAGCTCCCAAAGTGAAAACGTCGGGCAGTCGCTCCCACCGCTTGTTCTACTGCCTTAGTTGTGTGACAGCGCTGCCACGGGACGGTGAGGAGCAGCAAGAGCTTTCAAATCGGGCACCTGGGCTGTGGGAGAAAGCGCTGGACGGTTGCAGCGTTGGAGCAGGGCTCTGCCGATGGTGCCAGTGAGACAGAGTGCTGGCAGTTCTAGGAGCTGGGCAAGCTCGCAGCCCCAGGGTGTATTTTGGGTGTAAATGAAGTGGCAAGCAAAGCCCAAGAACAGCAAGGGCTTTTACCTGTGCTGTGGGAGAAGTCGCCGGAGGTTTGCAGTGTCGCAGCAGGGCTCTGCCGGTCGGGGCAGTGAGCGAGAGTGCTGGCAGGGTTCGGAGCTGGGCAAGCACGCAGGTGCAGTGTGTGCTTGGCTGCGAAAGCGGTGGTGAGGGAAGGTGAGGAGCAGCAGCTTTCTGTGCTGTCCCCTTGGCTGTGGGCAAAATGGCAGGACATTTGCCCTGTGGGAAGCGATCTGTGCTGAGAGTGAGAGTGAGCCTGAGACTGCGTATTCAGAGCGCGTGGAGGAAAAGCAAGTGCCATTCACCTCTGTCTGTGTGTGTCTCTGTGTGTGTGGGACACACACTGGGCATCTGCCTTTGCCTTGCCTCCCAGCACTCCCAATACACGTTCTCAAGCTCACTCTCACTCTCGGCACAGACTAGCTCCCAAAGTGAAAACGTCGGGCAGTCGCTCCCACCGCTTGTTCTACTGCCTTAGTTGTGTGACAGCGCTGCCACGGGACGGTGAGGAGCAGCAAGAGCTTTCAGTGCGGGTACCTGGGCTGTGGGAGAAAGCGCTGGACGGTTGTAGCGTTGGAGCAGGTCTCTGCCGATGGTGCCAGTGAGACAGAGTGCTGGCAGTTCTAGGAGCTGGGCAAGCTCGCAGCCCCAGGGTGTATTTGGCTGTAAATGAAGTGGCAAGCAAAGCCCAAGAACAGCAAGGGCTTTTACCTGTGCTGTGGGAGAAGTCGCCGGAGGTTTGCAGTGTCGCAGCAGGGCTCTGCCTGTCGGGGCAGTGAGAGAGAGTGCTGGCAGGGTTCGGAGCTGGGCAAGCACGCAGGTGCAGTGTGTGCTTGGCTGCGAAAGCGGTGGTGAGGGAAGGTGAGGAGCAGCAGCTTTCTGTGCTGTCCCCTTGGCTGTGGGCAAAATGGCAGGACGTTTGTCCTGTGGGAAGCGATCTGTGCCGAGAGTGAGAGTGAGCCTGAGACTGCGTATTCAGAGCGCGTGGAGGAAAAGCAAGTGCCGTTCACCTCTGGGGGGGTGTGTGTCGCCCTATGAAAGCTCTGGCAAAGGAAGGTGAGGAAGAGCGAGAGCTTTCCGTGCTGGTAGCTTCGCTGTGGGAGAACTTGCCGGAGGTTTGCAGTGTCGCAGCAGGGCTCTGCCGATCGTGAGAGAGAGTGTTGGCAGCGTTCGGAGTTAAGCGAGGACGGAGCGCCGCTGGGTGCGATCGGCAGAGCCCTGCTCCGACACCGCAAACGTCCGGCTCGTTCTCCCACAGCAATAGTGCCAGCACGGAAAGTTCTTGGTGCTCCTCACCTTGCCGCGCCAGCGCTTTCGCAGCGGAACACACAATGGTGACTGCACTTGCCTTTCCTCCAGGCACTGGAGGAGCTGCAGCTTTCTGTGCTGTCCCCTTGGCTTGTGGGCAAAATGGCAGGACGTTTGCACTGTGGGAGGCGATCTGTGGCGAGAGTGAGAGTGAGCCTGAGACTGCGTATTCAGAGCGCGTGGAGGAAAAGCAAGTGCCATTCACCTCTGTCTGTGTGTGTCTCTGTGTGTGTGTGGGACACACACTGGGCATCTGTCCTTGCCTTGCCTCCCAGCACTCACAATACACGTTCTCAGGCTCACTCTCACTCTCGGCACAGACTAGCTCCCAAAGTGAAAACGTCGGGCAGTCGCTCCCACCGCTTGTTCTACTGCCTTAGTTGTGTGACAGCGCTGCCACGGGACGGTGAGGAGCAGCAAGAGCTTTCAAATCGGGCACCTGGGCTGTGGGAGAAAGCGCTGGACGGTTGCAGCGTTGGAGCAGGGCTCTGCCGATGGTGCCAGTGAGACAGAGTGCTGGCAGTTCTAGGAGCTGGGCAAGCTCGCAGCCCCAGGGTGTATTTGGCTGTAAATGAAGTGGCAAGCAAAGCCCAAGAACAGCAAGGGCTTTTACCTGTGCTGTGGGAGAAGTCGCCGGAGGTTTGCAGTGTCGCAGCAGGGCTCTGCCGATCGTGAGAGAGAGTGTTGGGAGGCGATCTGTGGCGAGAGTGTGAGTGAGCCTGAGACTGCGTATTCAGAGCGCGTGGAGGAAAAGCAAGTGCCATTCACCTCTGTCTGTGTGTGTCTCTGTGTGTGTGTGGGACACACACTGGGCATCTGCCTTTGCCTTGCCTCCCAGCACTCCCAATACACGTTCTCAAGCTCACTCTCACTCTCGGCACAGACTAGCTCCCAAAGTGAAAACGTCGGGCAGTCGCTCCCACCGCTTGTTCTACTGCCTTAGTTGTGTGACAGCGCTGCCACGGGACGGTGAGGAGCAGCAAGAGCTTTCAAATCGGGCACCTGGGCTGTGGGAGAAAGCGCTGGACGGTTGCAGCGTTGGAGCAGGGCTCTGCCGATGGTGCCAGTGAGACAGAGTGCTGGCAGTTCTAGGAGCTGGGCAAGCTCGCAGCCCCAGGGTGTATTTTGGGTGTAAATGAAGTGGCAAGCAAAGCCCAAGAAGAGCAAGGGCTTTTACCTGTGCTGTGGGAGAAGTCGCCGGAGGTTTGCAGTGTCGCAGCAGGGCTCTGCCGGTCGGGGCAGTGAGCGAGAGTGCTGGCAGGGTTCGGAGCTGGGCAAGCACGCAGGTGCAGTGTGTGCTTGGCTGCGAAAGCGGTGGTGAGGGAAGGTGAGGAGCAGCAGCTTTCTGTGCTGTCCCCTTGGCTGTGGGCAAAATGGCAGGACATTTGCCCTGTGGGAAGCGATCTGTGCTGAGAGTGAGAGTGAGCCTGAGACTGCGTATTCAGAGCGCGTGGAGGAAAAGCAAGTGCCATTCACCTCTGTCTGTGTGTGTCTCTGTGTGTGTGTGGGACACACACTGGGCATCTGCCTTTGCCTTGCCTCCCAGCACTCCCAATACACGTTCTCAAGCTCACTCTCACTCTCGGCACAGACTAGCTCCCAAAGTGAAAACGTCAGGCAGTCGCTCCCACCGCTTGTTCTACTGCCTTAGTTGTGTGACAGCGCTGCCACGGGATGGTGAGGAGCAGCAAGAGCTTTCAAATCGGGCACCTGGGCTGTGGGAGAAAGCGCTGGACGGTTGCAGCGTTGGAGCAGGGCTCTGCCGATGGTGCCAGTGAGACAGAGTGCTGGCAGTTCTAGGAGCTGGGAAGCTCGCAGCCCCAGGGTGTATTTGGGTGTAAATGAAGTGGCAAGCAAAGCCCAAGAACAGCAAGGGCTTTTACCTGTGCTGTGGGAGAAGTCGCCGGAGGTTTGCAGTGTCGCAGCAGGGCTCTGCCGGTCGGGGCAGTGAGAGAGAGTGCTGGCAGGGTTCGGAGCTGGGCAAGCACGCAGGTGCAGTGTGTGCTTGGCTGCGAAAGCGGTGGTGAGGGAAGGTGAGGAGCAGCAGCTTTCTGTGCTGTCCCCTTGGCTGTGGGCAAAATGGCAGGACGTTTGCCCTGTGGGAAGCGATCTGTGCCGAGAGTGAGAGTGAGCCTGAGACTGCGTATTCAGAGCGCGTGGAGGAAAAGCAAGTGCCGTTCACCTCTGGGGGGGTGTGTGTCGCCCTATGAAAGCTCTGGCAAAGGAAGGTGAGGAAGAGCGAGAGCTTTCCGTGCTGGTAGCTTCGCTGTGGGAGAACTTGCCGGACGTGTGCAGTGTCGCAGCAGGGCTCTGCCGATCGTGAGAGAGAGTGTTGGCAGCGTTCGGAGTTAAGCGAGGACGGAGCGCCGCTGGGTGCGATCGGCAGAGCCCTGCTCCGACACCGCAAACGTCCGGCTCGTTCTCCCACAGCAATAGTGCCAGCACGGAAAGTTCTTGGTGCTCCTCACCTTGCCGCGCCAGCGCTTTCGCAGCGGAACACACAATGGTGACTGCACTTGCCTTTCCTCCAGGCACTGGAGGAGCTGCAGCTTTCTGTGCTGTCCCCTTGGCTTGTGGGCAAAATGGCAGGACGTTTGCACTGTGGGAGGCGATCTGTGGCGAGAGTGAGAGTGAGCCTGAGACTGCGTATTCAGAGCGCGTGGAGGAAAAGCAAGTGCCATTCACCTCTGTCTGTGTGTGTCTCTGTGTGTGTGTGGGACACACACTGGGCATCTGTCCTTGCCTTGCCTCCCAGCACTCACAATACACGTTCTCAGGCTCACTCTCACTCTCGGCACAGACTAGCTCCCAAAGTGAAAACGTCGGGCAGTCGCTCCCACCGCTTGTTCTACTGCCTTAGTTGTGTGACAGCGCTGCCACGGGACGGTGAGGAGCAGCAAGAGCTTTCAAATCGGGCACCTGGGCTGTGGGAGAAAGCGCTGGACGGTTGCAGCGTTGGAGCAGGTCTCTGCCGATGGTGCCAGTGAGACAGAGTGCTGGCAGTTCTAGGAGCTGGGCAAGCTCGCAGCCCCAGGGTGTATTTGGGTGTAAATGAAGTGGCAAGCAAAGCCCAAGAACAGCAAGGGCTTTTACCTGTGCTGTGGGAGAAGTCGCCGGAGGTTTGCAGTGTCGCAGCAGGGCTCTGCCGATCGTGAGAGAGAGTGTTGGGAGGCGATCTGTGGCGAGAGTGTGAGTGAGCCTGAGACTGCGTATTCAGAGCGCGTGGAGGAAAAGCAAGTGCCATTCACCTCTGTCTGTGTGTGTCTCTGTGTGTGTGTGGGACACACACTGGGCATCTGCCTTTGCCTTGCCTCCCAGCACTCCCAATACACGTTCTCAGGCTCACTCTCACTCTCGGCACAGACTAGCTCCCAAAGTGAAAACGTCGGGCAGTCGCTCCCACCGCTTGTTCTACTGCCTTAGTTGTGTGACAGCGCTGCCACGGGATGGTGAGGAGCAGCAAGAGCTTTCAAATCGGGCACCTGGGCTGTGGGAGAAAGCGCTGGACGGTTGCAGCGTTGGAGCAGGGCTCTGCCGATGGTGCCAGTGAGACAGAGTGCTGGCAGTTCTAGGAGCTGGGCAAGCTCGCAGCCCCAGGGTGTATTTGGCTGTAAATGAAGTGGCAAGCAAAGCCCAAGAACAGCAAGGGCTTTTACCTGTGCTGTGGGAGAAGTCGCCGGAGGTTTGCAGTGTCGCAGCAGGGCTCTGCCGATCGTGAGAGAAAGTGTTGGCAGCGTTCAGAGTTAAGCGAGGACGGGGCGCCGCTGGGTGCGATCGGCAGAGCCCTGCTCCGACACCGCAAACGTCCGGCTCGTTCTCCCACAGCAATAGCGCCAGCACGGAAAGTTCTTGGTGCTCCTCACCTTGCCGCGCCAGCGCTTTCGCAGCGGAACACACAATGGTGACTGCACTTGCCTTTCCTCCAGGCACTGGAGGAGCTGCAGCTTTCTGTGCTGTCCCCTTGGCTTGTGGGCAAAATGGCAGGACGTTTGCACTGTGGGAGGCGATCTGTGGCGAGAGTGAGAGTGAGCCTGAGACTGCGTATTCAGAGCGCGTGGAGGAAAAGCAAGTGCCATTCACCTCTGTCTGTGTGTGTCTCTGTGTGTGTGTGGGACACACACTGGGCATCTGTCCTTGCCTTGCCTCCCAGCACTCCCAATACACGTTCTCAAGCTCACTCTCACTCTCGGCACAGACTAGCTCCCAAAGTGAAAACGTCGGGCAGTCGCTCCCACCACTTGTTCTACTGCCTTAGTTGTGTGACAGCGCTGCCACGGGACGGTGAGGAGCAGCAAGAGCTTTCAAATCGGGCACCTGGGCTGTGGGAGAAAGCGCTGGACGGTTGCAGCGTTGGAGCAGGGCTCTGCCGATGGTGCCAGTGAGACAGAGTGCTGGCAGTTCTAGGAGCTGGGCAAGCTCGCAGCCCCAGGGTGTACTTGGGTGTAAATGAAGTGGCAAGCAAAGCCCAAGAACAGCAAGGGCTTTTACCTGTGCTGTGGGAGAAGTCGCCGGAGGTTTGCAGTGTCGCAGCAGGGCTCTGCCGGTCGGGGCAGTGAGCGAGAGTGCTGGCAGGGTTCGGAGCTGGGCAAGCACGCAGGTGCAGTGTGTGCTTGGCTGCGAAAGCGGTGGTGAGGGAAGGTGAGGAGCAGCAGCTTTCTGTGCTGTCCCCTTGGCTGTGGGCAAAATGGCAGGACATTTGCCCTGTGGGAAGCGATCTGTGCTGAGAGTGAGAGTGAGCCTGAGACTGCGTATTCAGAGCGCGTGGAGGAAAAGCAAGTGCCATTCACCTCTGTCTGTGTGTGTCTCTGTGTGTGTGGGACACACACTGGGCATCTGCCTTTGCCTTGCCTCCCAGCACTCCCAATACACGTTCTCAAGCTCACTCTCACTCTCGGCACAGACTAGCTCCCAAAGTGAAAACGTCGGGCAGTCGCTCCCACCGCTTGTTCTACTGCCTTAGTTGTGTGACAGCGCTGCCACGGGATGGTGAGGAGCAGCAAGAGCTTTCAGTGCGGGTACCTGGGCTGTGGGAGAAAGCGCTGGACGGTTGCAGCGTTGGAGCAGGTCTCTGCCGATGGTGCCAGTGAGACAGAGTGCTGGCAGTTCTAGGAGCTGGGCAAGCTCGCAGCCCCAGGGTGTATTTGGGTGTAAATGAAGTGGTAAGCAAAGCCCAAGAACAGCAAGGGCTTTTACCTGTGCTGTGGGAGAAGTCGCCGGAGGTTTGCAGTGTCGCAGCAGGGCTCTGCCTGTCGGGGCAGTGAGAGAGAGTGCTGGCAGGGTTCGGAGCTGGGCAAGCACGCAGGTGCAGTGTGTGCTTGGCTGCGAAAGCGGTGGTGAGGGAAGGTGAGGAGCAGCAGCTTTCTGTGCTGTCCCCTTGGCTGTGGGCAAAATGGCAGGACGTTTGTCCTGTGGGAAGCGATCTGTGCCGAGAGTGAGAGTGAGCCTGAGACTGCGTATTCAGAGCGCGTGGAGGAAAAGCAAGTGCCGTTCACCTCTGGGGGGGTGTGTGTCGCCCTATGAAAGCTCTGGCAAAGGAAGGTGAGGAAGAGCGAGAGCTTTCCGTGCTGGTAGCTTCGCTGTGGGAGAACTTGCCGGACGTTTGCAGTGTCGCAGCAGGGCTCTGCCGATCGTGAGAGAGAGTGTTGGCAGCGTTCGGAGTTAAGCGAGGACGGAGCGCCGCTGGGTGCGATCGGCAGAGCCCTGCTCCGACACCGCAAACGTCCGGCTCGTTCTCCCACAGCAATAGTGCCAGCACGGAAAGTTCTTGGTGCTCCTCACCTTGCCGCGCCAGCGCTTTCGCAGCGGAACACACAATGGTGACTGCACTTGCCTTTCCTCCAGGCACTGGAGGAGCTGCAGCTTTCTGTGCTGTCCCCTTGGCTTGTGGGCAAAATGGCAGGACGTTTGCACTGTGGGAGGCGATCTGTGGCGAGAGTGAGAGTGAGCCTGAGACTGCGTATTCAGAGCGCGTGGAGGAAAAGCAAGTGCCATTCACCTCTGTCTGTGTGTGTCTCTGTGTGTGTGTGGGACACACACTGGGCATCTGTCCTTGCCTTGCCTCCCAGCACTCACAATACACGTTCTCAGGCTCACTCTCACTCTCGGCACAGACTAGCTCCCAAAGTGAAAACGTCGGGCAGTCGCTCCCACCGCTTGTTCTACTGCCTTAGTTGTGTGACAGCGCTGCCACGGGACGGTGAGGAGCAGCAAGAGCTTTCAAATCGGGCACCTGGGCTGTGGGAGAAAGCGCTGGACGGTTGCAGCGTTGGAGCAGGTCTCTGCCGATGGTGCCAGTGAGACAGAGTGCTGGCAGTTCTAGGAGCTGGGCAAGCTCGCAGCCCCAGGGTGTATTTGGCTGTAAATGAAGTGGCAAGCAAAGCCCAAGAACAGCAAGGGCTTTTACCTGTGCTGTGGGAGAAGTCGCCGGAGGTTTGCAGTGTCGCAGCAGGGCTCTGCCGGTCGGGGCAGTGAGCGAGAGTGCTGGCAGGGTTCGGAGCTGGGCAAGCACGCAGGTGCAGTGTGTGCTTGGCTGCGAAAGCGGTGGTGAGGGAAGGTGAGGAGCAGCAGCTTTCTGTGCTGTCCCCTTGGCTGTGGGCAAAATGGCAGGACATTTGCCCTGTGGGAAGCGATCTGTGCTGAGAGTGAGAGTGAGCCTGAGACTGCGTATTCAGAGCGCGTGGAGGAAAAGCAAGTGCCATTCACCTCTGTCTGTGTGTGTCTCTGTGTGTGTGGGACACACACTGGGCATCTGCCTTTGCCTTGCCTCCCAGCACTCCCAATACACGTTCTCAAGCTCACTCTCACTCTCGGCACAGACTAGCTCCCAAAGTGAAAACGTCGGGCAGTCGCTCCCACCGCTTGTTCTACTGCCTTAGTTGTGTGACAGCGCTGCCACGGGATGGTGAGGAGCAGCAAGAGCTTTCAGTGCGGGTCCCTGGGCTGTGGGAGAAAGCGCTGGACGGTTGCAGCGTTGGAGCAGGGCTCTGCCGATGGTGCCAGTGAGACAGAGTGCTGGCAGTTCTAGGAGCTGGGCAAGCTCGCAGCCCCAGGGTGTATTTGGCTGTAAATGAAGTGGCAAGCAAAGCCCAAGAACAGCAAGGGCTTTTACCTGTGCTGTGGGAGAAGTCGCCGGAGGTTTGCAGTGTCGCAGCAGGGCTCTGCCTGTCGGGGCAGTGAGAGAGAGTGCTGGCAGGGTTCGGAGCTGGGCAAGCACGCAGGTGCAGTGTGTGCTTGGCTGCGAAAGCGGTGGTGAGGGAAGGTGAGGAGCAGCAGCTTTCTGTGCTGTCCCCTTGGCTGTGGGCAAAATGGCAGGACGTTTGTCCTGTGGGAAGCGATCTGTGCCGAGAGTGAGAGTGAGCCTGAGACTGCGTATTCAGAGCGCGTGGAGGAAAAGCAAGTGCCGTTCACCTCTGGGGGGGTGTGTGTCGCCCTATGAAAGCTCTGGCAAAGGAAGGTGAGGAAGAGCGAGAGCTTTCCGTGCTGGTAGCTTCGCTGTGGGAGAACTTGCCGGAGGTTTGCAGTGTCGCAGCAGGGCTCTGCCGATCGTGAGAGAGAGTGTTGGCAGCGTTCGGAGTTAAGCGAGGACGGAGCGCCGCTGGGTGCGATCGGCAGAGCCCTGCTCCGACACCGCAAACGTCCGGCTCGTTCTCCCACAGCAATAGTGCCAGCACGGAAAGTTCTTGGTGCTCCTCACCTTGCCGCGCCAGCGCTTTCGCAGCGGAACACACAATGGTGACTGCACTTGCCTTTCCTCCAGGCACTGGAGGAGCTGCAGCTTTCTGTGCTGTCCCCTTGGCTTGTGGGCAAAATGGCAGGACGTTTGCACTGTGGGAGGCGATCTGTGGCGAGAGTGAGAGTGAGCCTGAGACTGCGTATTCAGAGCGCGTGGAGGAAAAGCAAGTGCCATTCACCTCTGTCTGTGTGTGTCTCTGTGTGTGTGTGGGACACACACTGGGCATCTGTCCTTGCCTTGCCTCCCAGCACTCACAATACACGTTCTCAGGCTCACTCTCACTCTCGGCACAGACTAGCTCCCAAAGTGAAAACGTCGGGCAGTCGCTCCCACCGCTTGTTCTACTGCCTTAGTTGTGTGACAGCGCTGCCACGGGACGGTGAGGAGCAGCAAGAGCTTTCAAATCGGGCACCTGGGCTGTGGGAGAAAGCGCTGGACGGTTGCAGCGTTGGAGCAGGGCTCTGCCGATGGTGCCAGTGAGACAGAGTGCTGGCAGTTCTAGGAGCTGGGCAAGCTCGCAGCCCCAGGGTGTATTTGGCTGTAAATGAAGTGGCAAGCAAAGCCCAAGAACAGCAAGGGCTTTTACCTGTGCTGTGGGAGAAGTCGCCGGAGGTTTGCAGTGTCGCAGCAGGGCTCTGCCGATAGTGAGAGAGAGTTTTGGGAGGCGATCTGTGGCGAGAGTGTGAGTGAGCCTGAGACTGCGTATTCAGAGCGCGTGGAGGAAAAGCAAGTGCCATTCACCTCTGTCTGTGTGTGTCTCTGTGCGTGTGTGGGACACACACTGGGCATCTGCCTTTGCCTTGCCTCCCAGCACTCCCAATACACGTTCTCAAGCTCACTCTCACTCTCGGCACAGACTAGCTCCCAAAGTGAAAACGTCGGGCAGTCGCTCCCACCGCTTGTTCTACTGCCTTAGTTGTGTGACAGCGCTGCCACGGGATGGTGAGGAGCAGCAAGAGCTTTCAGTGCGGGTACCTGGGCTGTGGGAGAAAGCGCTGGACGGTTGCAGCGTTGGAGCAGGTCTCTGCCGATGGTGCCAGTGAGACAGAGTGCTGGCAGTTCTAGGAGCTGGGCAAGCTCGCAGCCCCAGGGTGTATTTGGGTGTAAATGAAGTGGCAAGCAAAGCCCAAGAACAGCAAGGGCTTTTACCTGTGCTGTGGGAGAAGTCGCCGGAGGTTTGCAGTGTCGCAGCAGGGCTCTGCCGATCGTGAGAGAGAGTGTTGGGAGGCGATCTGTGGCGAGAGTGTGAGTGAGCCTGAGACTGCGTATTCAGAGCGCGTGGAGGAAAAGCAAGTGCCATTCACCTCTGTCTGTGTGTGTCTCTGTGTGTGTGTGGGACACACACTGGGCATCTGCCTTTGCCTTGCCTCCCAGCACTCCCAATACACGTTCTCAAGCTCACTCTCACTCTCGGCACAGACTAGCTCCCAAAGTGAAAACGTCGGGCAGTCGCTCCCACCGCTTGTTCTACTGCCTTAGTTGTGTGACAGCGCTGCCACGGGATGGTGAGGAGCAGCAAGAGCTTTCAAATCGGGCACCTGGGCTGTGGGAGAAAGCGCTGGACGGTTGCAGCGTTGGAGCAGGGCTCTGCCGATGGTGCCAGTGAGACAGAGTGCTGGCAGTTCTAGGAGCTGGGCAAGCTCGCAGCCCCAGGGTGTATTTGGCTGTAAATGAAGTGGTAAGCAAAGCCCAAGAACAGCAAGGGCTTTTACCTGTGCTGTGGGAGAAGTCGCCGGAGGTTTGCAGTGTCGCAGCAGGGCTCTGCCTGTCGGGGCAGTGAGAGAGAGTGCTGGCAGGGTTCGGAGCTGGGCAAGCACGCAGGTGCAGTGTGTGCTTTGCTGCGAAAGCGGTGGTGAGGGAAGGTGAGGAGCAGCAGCTTTCTGTGCTGTCCCCTTGGCTGTGGGCAAAATGGCAGGACGTTTGCCCTGTGGGAAGCGATCTGTGCCGAGAGTGAGAGTGAGCCTGAGACTGCGTATTCAGAGCGCGTGGAGGAAAAGCAAGTGCCGTTCACCTCTGGGGGGGTGTGTGTCACCCTATGAAAGCTCTGGCAAAGGAAGGTGAGGAAGAGCGAGAGCTTTCCGTGCTGGTAGCTTCGCTGTGGGAGAACTTGCCGGACGTTTGCAGTGTCGCAGCAGGGCTCTGCCGATCGTGAGAGAGAGTGTTGGCAGCGTTCGGAGTTAAGCGAGGACGGAGCGCCGCTGGGTGCGATCGGCAGAGCCCTGCTCCGACACCGCAAACGTCCGGCTCGTTCTCCCACAGCAATAGTGCCAGCACGGAAAGTTCTTGGTGCTCCTCACCTTGCCACGCCAGCGCTTTCGCAGCGGAACACACAATGGTGACTGCACTTGCCTTTCCTCCAGGCACTGGAGGAGCTGCAGCTTTCTGTGCTGTCCCCTTGGCTTGTGGGCAAAATGGCAGGACGTTTGCACTGTGGGAGGCGATCTGTGGCGAGAGTGAGAGTGAGCCTGAGACTGCGTATTCAGAGCGCGTGGAGGAAAAGCAAGTGCCATTCACCTCTGTCTGTGTGTGTCTCTGTGTGTGTGTGGGACACACACTGGGCATCTGCCTTTGCCTTGCCTCCCAGCACTCCCAATACACGTTCTCAGGCTCACTCTCACTCTCGGCACAGACTAGCTCCCAAAGTGAAAACGTCGGGCAGTGGCTCCCACCGCTTGTTCTACTGCCTTAGTTGTGTGACAGCGCTGCCACGGGACGGTGAGGAGCAGCAAGAGCTTTCAAATCGGGCACCTGGGCTGTGGGAGAAAGCGCTGGACGGTTGCAGCGTTGGAGCAGGGCTCTGCCGATGGTGCCAGTGAGACAGAGTGCTGGCAGTTCTAGGAGCTGGGCAAGCTCGCAGCCCCAGGGTGTATTTTGGGTGTAAATGAAGTGGCAAGCAAAGCCCAAGAACAGCAAGGGCTTTTACCTGTGCTGTGGGAGAAGTCGCCGGAGGTTTGCAGTGTCGCAGCAGGGCTCTGCCGGTCGGGGCAGTGAGCGAGAGTGCTGGCAGGGTTCGGAGCTGGGCAAGCACGCAGGTGCAGTGTGTGCTTGGCTGCGAAAGCGGTGGTGAGGGAAGGTGAGGAGCAGCAGCTTTCTGTGCTGTCCCCTTGGCTGTGGGCAAAATGGCAGGACATTTGCCCTGTGGGAAGCGATCTGTGCTGAGAGTGAGAGTGAGCCTGAGACTGCGTATTCAGAGCGCGTGGAGGAAAAGCAAGTGCCATTCACCTCTGTCTGTGTGTGTCTCTGTGTGTGTGTGTGACACACACTGCGCATCTGCCTTTGCCTTGCCTCCCAGCACTCCCAATACACGTTCTCAAGCTCACTCTCACTCTCGGCACAGACTAGCTCCCAAAGTGAAAACGTCGGGCAGTCGCTCCCACCGCTTGTTCTACTGCCTTAGTTGTGTGACAGCGCTGCCACGGGACGGTGAGGAGCAGCAAGAGCTTTCAAATCGGGCACCTGGGCTGTGGGAGAAAGCGCTGGACGGTTGCAGCGTTGGAGCAGGGCTCTGCCGATGGTGCCAGTGAGACAGAGTGCTGGCAGTTCTAGGAGCTGGGCAAGCTCGCAGCCCCAGGGTGTATTTGGCTGTAAATGAAGTGGCAAGCAAAGCCCAAGAACAGCAAGGGCTTTTACCTGTGCTGTGGGAGAAGTCGCCGGAGGTTTGCAGTGTCGCAGCAGGGCTCTGCCGATCGTGAGAGAGAGTGTTGGGAGGCGATCTGTGGCGAGAGTGTGAGTGAGCCTGAGACTGCGTATTCAGAGCGCGTGGAGGAAAAGCAAGTGCCATTCACCTCTGTCTGTGTGTGTCTCTGTGTGTGTGTGGGACACACACTGGGCATCTGCCTTTGCCTTGCCTCCCAGCACTCCCAATACACGTTCTCAGGCTCACTCTCACTCTCGGCACAGACTAGCTCCCAAAGTGAAAACGTCGGGCAGTCGCTCCCACCGCTTGTTCTACTGCCTTAGTTGTGTGACAGCGCTGCCACGGGATGGTGAGGAGCAGCAAGAGCTTTCAAATCGGGCACCTGGGCTGTGGGAGAAAGCGCTGGACGGTTGCAGCGTTGGAGCAGGGCTCTGCCGATGGTGCCAGTGAGACAGAGTGCTGGCAGTTCTAGGAGCTGGGCAAGCTCGCAGCCCCAGGGTGTATTTGGCTGTAAATGAAGTGGCAAGCAAAGCCCAAGAACAGCAAGGGCTTTTACCTGTGCTGTGGGAGAAGTCGCCGGAGGTTTGCAGTGTCGCAGCAGGGCTCTGCCGATCGTGAGAGAAAGTGTTGGCAGCGTTCAGAGTTAAGCGAGGACGGGGCGCCGCTGGGTGCGATCGGCAGAGCCCTGCTCCGACACCGCAAACGTCCGGCTCGTTCTCCCACAGCAATAGCGCCAGCACGGAAAGTTCTTGGTGCTCCTCACCTTGCCGCGCCAGCGCTTTCGCAGCGGAACACACAATGGTGACTGCACTTGCCTTTCCTCCAGGCACTGGAGGAGCTGCAGCTTTCTGTGCTGTCCCCTTGGCTTGTGGGCAAAATGGCAGGACGTTTGCACTGTGGGAGGCGATCTGTGGCGAGAGTGAGAGTGAGCCTGAGACTGCGTATTCAGAGCGCGTGGAGGAAAAGCAAGTGCCATTCACCTCTGTCTGTGTGTGTCTCTGTGTGTGTGTGTGACACACACTGGGCATCTGTCCTTGCCTTGCCTCCCAGCACTCCCAATACACGTTCTCAAGCTCACTCTCACTCTCGGCACAGACTAGCTCCCAAAGTGAAAACGTCGGGCAGTCGCTCCCACCGCTTGTTCTACTGCCTTAGTTGTGTGACAGCGCTGCCACGGGACGGTGAGGAGCAGCAAGAGCTTTCAAATCGGGCACCTGGGCTGTGGGAGAAAGCGCTGGACGGTTGCAGCGTTGGAGCAGGGCTCTGCCGATGGTGCCAGTGAGACAGAGTGCTGGCAGTTCTAGGAGCTGGGCAAGCTCGCAGCCCCAGGGTGTATTTTGGGTGTAAATGAAGTGGCAAGCAAAGCCCAAGAACAGCAAGGGCTTTTACCTGTGCTGTGGGAGAAGTCGCCGGAGGTTTGCAGTGTCGCAGCAGGGCTCTGCCTGTCGGGGCAGTGAGAGAGAGTGCTGGCAGGGTTCGGAGCTGGGCAAGCACGCAGGTGCAGTGTGTGCTTGGCTGCGAAAGCGGTGGTGAGGGAAGGTGAGGAGCAGCAGCTTTCTGTGCTGTCCCCTTGGCTGTGGGCAAAATGGCAGGACGTTTGCCCTGTGGGAAGCGATCTGTGCCGAGAGTGAGAGTGAGCCTGAGACTGCGTATTCAGAGCGCGTGGAGGAAAAGCAAGTGCCGTTCACCTCTGGGGGGGTGTGTGTCGCCCTATGAAAGCTCTGGCAAAGGAAGGTGAGGAAGAGCGAGAGCTTTCCGTGCTGGTAGCTTCGCTGTGGGAGAACTTGCCGGACGTTTGCAGTGTCGCAGCAGGGCTCTGCCGATCGTGAGAGAGAGTGTTGGCAGCGTTCGGAGTTAAGCGAGGACGGAGCGCCGCTGGGTGCGATCAGCAGAGCCCTGCTCCGACACCGCAAACGTCCGGCTCGTTCTCCCACAGCAATAGTGCCAGCACGGAAAGTTCTTGGTGCTCCTCACCTTGCCACGCCAGCGCTTTCGCAGCGGAACACACAATGGTGACTGCACTTGCCTTTCCTCCAGGCACTGGAGGAGCTGCAGCTTTCTGTGCTGTCCCCTTGGCTTGTGGGCAAAATGGCAGGACGTTTGCACTGTGGGAGGCGATCTGTGGCGAGAGTGAGAGTGAGCCTGAGACTGCGTATTCAGAGCGCGTGGAGGAAAAGCAAGTGCCATTCACCTCTGTCTGTGTGTGTCTCTGTGTGTGTGTGGGACACACACTGGGCATCTGCCTTTGCCTTGCCTCCCAGCACTCCCAATACACGTTCTCAGGCTCACTCTCACTCTCGGCACAGACTAGCTCCCAAAGTGAAAACGTCGGGCAGTCGCTCCCACCGCTTGTTCTACTGCCTTAGTTGTGTGACAGCGCTGCCACGGGACGGTGAGGAGCAGCAAGAGCTTTCAAATCGGGCACCTGGGCTGTGGGAGAAAGCGCTGGACGGTTGCAGCGTTGGAGCAGGGCTCTGCCGATGGTGCCAGTGAGACAGAGTGCTGGCAGTTCTAGGAGCTGGGCAAGCTCGCAGCCCCAGGGTGTATTTTGGGTGTAAATGAAGTGGCAAGCAAAGCCCAAGAACAGCAAGGGCTTTTACCTGTGCTGTGGGAGAAGTCGCCGGAGGTTTGCAGTGTCGCAGCAGGGCTCTGCCTGTCGGGGCAGTGAGCGAGAGTGCTGGCAGGGTTCGGAGCTGGGCAAGCACGCAGGTGCAGTGTGTGCTTGGCTGCGAAAGCGGTGGTGAGGGAAGGTGAGGAGCAGCAGCTTTCTGTGCTGTCCCCTTGGCTGTGGGCAAAATGGCAGGACATTTGCCCTGTGGGAAGCGATCTGTGCTGAGAGTGAGAGTGAGCCTGAGACTGCGTATTCAGAGCGCGTGGAGGAAAAGCAAGTGCCATTCACCTCTGTCTGTGTGTGTCTCTGTGTGTGTGTGTGACACACACTGCGCATCTGCCTTTGCCTTGCCTCCCAGCACTCCCAATACACGTTCTCAAGCTCACTCTCACTCTCGGCACAGACTAGCTCCCAAAGTGAAAACGTCGGGCAGTCGCTCCCACCGCTTGTTCTACTGCCTTAGTTGTGTGACAGCGCTGCCACGGGACGGTGAGGAGCAGCAAGAGCTTTCAAATCGGGCACCTGGGCTGTGGGAGAAAGCGCTGGACGGTTGCAGCGTTGGAGCAGGTCTCTGCCGATGGTGCCAGTGAGACAGAGTGCTGGCAGTTCTAGGAGCTGGGCAAGCTCGCAGCCCCAGGGTGTATTTGGCTGTAAATGAAGTGGCAAGCAAAGCCCAAGAACAGCAAGGGCTTTTACCTGTGCTGTGGGAGAAGTCGCCGGAGGTTTGCAGTGTCGCAGCAGGGCTCTGCCGATCGTGAGAGAGAGTGTTGGGAGGCGATCTGTGGCGAGAGTGTGAGTGAGCCTGAGACTGCGTATTCAGAGCGCGTGGAGGAAAAGCAAGTGCCATTCACCTCTGTCTGTGTGTGTCTCTGTGTGTGTGTGGGACACACACTGGGCATCTGCCTTTGCCTTGCCTCCCAGCACTCCCAATACACGTTCTCAGGCTCACTCTCACTCTCGGCACAGACTAGCTCCCAAAGTGAAAACGTCGGGCAGGCACTCCCACCGCTTGTTCTACTGCCTTAGTTGTGTGACAGCGCTGCCACGGGACGGTGAGGAGCAGCAAGAGCTTTCAAATCGGGCACCTGGGCTGTGGGAGAAAGCGCTGGACGGTTGCAGCGTTGGAGCAGGGCTCTGCCGATGGTGCCAGTGAGACAGAGTGCTGGCAGTTCTAGGAGCTGGGCAAGCTCGCAGCCCCAGGGTGTATTTGGCTGTAAATGAAGTGGCAAGCAAAGCCCAAGAACAGCAAGGGCTTTTACCTGTGCTGTGGGAGAAGTCGCCGGAGGTTTGCAGTGTCGCAGCAGGGCTCTGCCGATCGTGAGAGAAAGTGTTGGCAGCGTTCAGAGTTAAGCGAGGACGGGGCGCCGCTGGGTGCGATCGGCAGAGCCCTGCTCCGACACCGCAAACGTCCGGCTCGTTCTCCCACAGCAATAGCGCCAGCACGGAAAGTTCTTGGTGCTCCTCACCTTGCCGCGCCAGTGCTTTCGCAGCGGAACACACAATGGTGACTGCACTTGCCTTTCCTCCAGGCACTGGAGGAGCTGCAGCTTTCTGTGCTGTCCCCTTGGCTTGTGGGCAAAATGGCAGGACGTTTGCACTGTGGGAGGCGATCTGTGGCGAGAGTGAGAGTGAGCCTGAGACTGCGTATTCAGAGCGCGTGGAGGAAAAGCAAGTGCCATTCACCTCTGTCTGTGTGTGTCTCTGTGTGTGTGTGTGACACACACTGGGCATCTGTCCTTGCCTTGCCTCCCAGCACTCCCAATACACGTTCTCAAGCTCACTCTCACTCTCGGCACAGACTAGCTCCCAAAGTGAAAACGTCGGGCAGTCGCTCCCACCGCTTGTTCTACTGCCTTAGTTGTGTGACAGCGCTGCCACGGGACGGTGAGGAGCAGCAAGAGCTTTCAAATCGGGCACCTGGGCTGTGGGAGAAAGCGCTGGACGGTTGCAGCGTTGGAGCAGGGCTCTGCCGATGGTGCCAGTGAGACAGAGTGCTGGCAGTTCTAGGAGCTGGGCAAGCTCGCAGCCCCAGGGTGTATTTTGGGTGTAAATGAAGTGGCAAGCAAAGCCCAAGAAGAGCAAGGGCTTTTACCTGTGCTGTGGGAGAAGTCGCCGGAGGTTTGCAGTGTCGCAGCAGGGCTCTGCCGGTCGGGGCAGTGAGCGAGAGTGCTGGCAGGGTTCGGAGCTGGGCAAGCACGCAGGTGCAGTGTGTGCTTGGCTGCGAAAGCGGTGGTGAGGGAAGGTGAGGAGCAGCAGCTTTCTGTGCTGTCCCCTTGGCTGTGGGCAAAATGGCAGGACATTTGCCCTGTGGGAAGCGATCTGTGCTGAGAGTGAGAGTGAGCCTGAGACTGCGTATTCAGAGCGCGTGGAGGAAAAGCAAGTGCCATTCACCTCTGTCTGTGTGTGTCTCTGTGTGTGTGGGACACACACTGGGCATCTGCCTTTGCCTTGCCTCCCAGCACTCCCAATACACGTTCTCAAGCTCACTCTCACTCTCGGCACAGACTAGCTCCCAAAGTGAAAACGTCGGGCAGTCGCTCCCACCGCTTGTTCTACTGCCTTAGTTGTGTGACAGCGCTGCCACGGGACGGTGAGGAGCAGCAAGAGCTTTCAAATCGGGCACCTGGGCTGTGGGAGAAAGCGCTGGACGGTTGCAGCGTTGGAGCAGGTCTCTGCCGATGGTGCCAGTGAGACAGAGTGCTGGCAGTTCTAGGAGCTGGGCAAGCTCGCAGCCCCAGGGTGTATTTGGGTGTAAATGAAGTGGCAAGCAAAGCCCAAGAACAGCAAGGGCTTTTACCTGTGCTGTGGGAGAAGTCGCCGGAGGTTTGCAGTGTCGCAGCAGGGCTCTGCCTGTCGGGGCAGTGAGAGAGAGTGCTGGCAGGGTTCGGAGCTGGGCAAGCACGCAGGTGCAGTGTGTGCTTGGCTGCGAAAGCGGTGGTGAGGGAAGGTGAGGAGCAGCAGCTTTCTGTGCTGTCCCCTTGGCTGTGGGCAAAATGGCAGGACGTTTGTCCTGTGGGAAGCGATCTGTGCCGAGAGTGAGAGTGAGCCTGAGACTGCGTATTCAGAGCGCGTGGAGGAAAAGCAAGTGCCGTTCACCTCTGGGGGGGTGTGTGTCGCCCTATGAAAGCTCTGGCAAAGGAAGGTGAGGAAGAGCGAGAGCTTTCCGTGCTGGTAGCTTCGCTGTGGGAGAACTTGCCGGAGGTTTGCAGTGTCGCAGCAGGGCTCTGCCGATCGTGAGAGAGAGTGTTGGCAGCGTTCGGAGTTAAGCGAGGACGGAGCGCCGCTGGGTGCGATCGGCAGAGCCCTGCTCCGACACCGCAAACGTCCGGCTCGTTCTCCCACAGCAATAGTGCCAGCACGGAAAGTTCTTGGTGCTCCTCACCTTGCCGCGCCAGCGCTTTCGCAGCGGAACACACAATGGTGACTGCACTTGCCTTTCCTCCAGGCACTGGAGGAGCTGCAGCTTTCTGTGCTGTCCCCTTGGCTTGTGGGCAAAATGGCAGGACGTTTGCACTGTGGGAGGCGATCTGTGGCGAGAGTGAGAGTGAGCCTGAGACTGCGTATTCAGAGCGCGTGGAGGAAAAGCAAGTGCCATTCACCTCTGTCTGTGTGTGTCTCTGTGTGTGTGTGGGACACACACTGGGCATCTGCCTTTGCCTTGCCTCCCAGCACTCCCAATACACGTTCTCAGGCTCACTCTCACTCTCGGCACAGACTAGCTCCCAAAGTGAAAACGTCGGGCAGTCGCTCCCACCGCTTGTTCTACTGCCTTAGTTGTGTGACAGCGCTGCCACGGGACGGTGAGGAGCAGCAAGAGCTTTCAAATCGGGCACCTGGGCTGTGGGAGAAAGCGCTGGACGGTTGCAGCGTTGGAGCAGGGCTCTGCCGATGGTGCCAGTGAGACAGAGTGCTGGCAGTTCTAGGAGCTGGGCAAGCTCGCAGCCCCAGGGTGTATTTGGCTGTAAATGAAGTGGCAAGCAAAGCCCAAGAACAGCAAGGGCTTTTACCTGTGCTGTGGGAGAAGTCGCCGGAGGTTTGCAGTGTCGCAGCAGGGCTCTGCCGATAGTGAGAGAGAGTTTTGGGAGGCGATCTGTGGCGAGAGTGTGAGTGAGCCTGAGACTGCGTATTCAGAGCGCGTGGAGGAAAAGCAAGTGCCATTCACCTCTGTCTGTGTGTGTCTCTGTGCGTGTGTGGGACACACACTGGGCATCTGCCTTTGCCTTGCCTCCCAGCACTCCCAATACACGTTCTCAAGCTCACTCTCACTCTCGGCACAGACTAGCTCTCAAAGTGAAAACGTCAGGCAGTCGCTCCCACCGCTTGTTCTACTGCCTTAGTTGTGTGACAGCGCTGCCACGGGATGGTGAGGAGCAGCAAGAGCTTTCAGTGCGGGTCCCTGGGCTGTGGGAGAAAGCGCTGGACGGTTGCAGCGTTGGAGCAGGGCTCTGCCGATGGTGCCAGTGAGACAGAGTGCTGGCAGTTCTAGGAGCTGGGCAAGCTCGCAGCCCCAGGGTGTATTTGGGTGTAAATGAAGTGGCAAGCAAAGCCCAAGAACAGCAAGGGCTTTTACCTGTGCTGTGGGAGAAGTCGCCGGAGGTTTGCAGTGTCGCAGCAGGGCTCTGCCTGTCGGGGCAGTGAGAGAGAGTGCTGGCAGGGTTCGGAGCTGGGCAAGCACGCAGGTGCAGTGTGTGCTTGGCTGCGAAAGCGGTGGTGAGGGAAGGTGAGGAGCAGCAGCTTTCTGTGCTGTCCCCTTGGCTGTGGGCAAAATGGCAGGACGTTTGCCCTGTGGGAAGCGATCTGTGCCGAGAGTGAGAGTGAGCCTGAGACTGCGTATTCAGAGCGCGTGGAGGAAAAGCAAGTGCCGTTCACCTCTGGGGGGGTGTGTGTCGCCCTATGAAAGCTCTGGCAAAGGAAGGTGAGGAAGAGCGAGAGCTTTCCGTGCTGGTAGCTTCGCTGTGGGAGAACTTGCCGGAGGTTTGCAGTGTCGCAGCAGGGCTCTGCCGATCGTGAGAGAGAGTGTTGGCAGCGTTCGGAGTTAAGCGAGGATGGAGCGCCGCTGGGTGCGATCGGCAGAGCCCTGCTCCGACACCGCAAACGTCCGGCTCGTTCTCCCACAGCAATAGTGCCAGCACGGAAAGTTCTTGGTGCTCCTCACCTTGCCGCGCCAGCGCTTTCGCAGCGGAACACACAATGGTGACTGCACTTGCCTTTCCTCCAGGCACTGGAGGAGCTGCAGCTTTCTGTGCTGTCCCCTTGGCTTGTGGGCAAAATGGCAGGACGTTTGCACTGTGGGAGGCGATCTGTGGCGAGAGTGAGAGTGAGCCTGAGACTGCGTATTCAGAGCGCGTGGAGGAAAAGCAAGTGCCATTCACCTCTGTCTGTGTGTGTCTCTGTGTGTGTGTGGGACACACACTGGGCATCTGTCCTTGCCTTGCCTCCCAGCACTCACAATACACGTTCTCAGGCTCACTCTCACTCTCGGCACAGACTAGCTCCCAAAGTGAAAACGTCGGGCAGTCGCTCCCACCGCTTGTTCTACTGCCTTAGTTGTGTGACAGCGCTGCCACGGGACGGTGAGGAGCAGCAAGAGCTTTCAAATCGGGCACCTGGGCTGTGGGAGAAAGCGCTGGACGGTTGCAGCGTTGGAGCAGGGCTCTGCCGATGGTGCCAGTGAGACAGAGTGCTGGCAGTTCTAGGAGCTGGGCAAGCTCGCAGCCCCAGGGTGTATTTTGGGTGTAAATGAAGTGGCAAGCAAAGCCCAAGAACAGCAAGGGCTTTTACCTGTGCTGTGGGAGAAGTCGCCGGAGGTTTGCAGTGTCGCAGCAGGGCTCTGCCGGTCGGGGCAGTGAGCGAGAGTGCTGGCAGGGTTCGGAGCTGGGCAAGCACGCAGGTGCAGTGTGTGCTTGGCTGCGAAAGCGGTGGTGAGGGAAGGTGAGGAGCAGCAGCTTTCTGTGCTGTCCCCTTGGCTGTGGGCAAAATGGCAGGACATTTGCCCTGTGGGAAGCGATCTGTGCTGAGAGTGAGAGTGAGCCTGAGACTGCGTATTCAGAGCGCGTGGAGGAAAAGCAAGTGCCATTCACCTCTGTCTGTGTGTGTCTCTGTGTGTGTGGGACACACACTGGGCATCTGCCTTTGCCTTGCCTCCCAGCACTCCCAATACACGTTCTCAAGCTCACTCTCACTCTCGGCACAGACTAGCTCCCAAAGTGAAAACGTCGGGCAGTCGCTCCCACCGCTTGTTCTACTGCCTTAGTTGTGTGACAGCGCTGCCACGGGATGGTGAGGAGCAGCAAGAGCTTTCAGTGCGGGTCCCTGGGCTGTGGGAGAAAGCGCTGGACGGTTGCAGCGTTGGAGCAGGTCTCTGCCGATGGTGCCAGTGAGACAGAGTGCTGGCAGTTCTAGGAGCTGGGCAAGCTCGCAGCCCCAGGGTGTATTTGGGTGTAAATGAAGTGGCAAGCAAAGCCCAAGAACAGCAAGGGCTTTTACCTGTGCTGTGGGAGAAGTCGCCGGAGGTTTGCAGTGTCGCAGCAGGGCTCTGCCTGTCGGGGCAGTGAGAGAGAGTGCTGGCAGGGTTCGGAGCTGGGCAAGCACGCAGGTGCAGTGTGTGCTTGGCTGCGAAAGCGGTGGTGAGGGAAGGTGAGGAGCAGCAGCTTTCTGTGCTGTCCCCTTGGCTGTGGGCAAAATGGCAGGACGTTTGCCCTGTGGGAAGCGATCTGTGCCGAGAGTGAGAGTGAGCCTGAGACTGCGTATTCAGAGCGCGTGGAGGAAAAGCAAGTGCCGTTCACCTCTGGGGGGGTGTGTGTCGCCCTATGAAAGCTCTGGCAAAGGAAGGTGAGGAAGAGCGAGAGCTTTCCGTGCTGGTAGCTTCGCTGTGGGAGAACTTGCCGGAGGTTTGCAGTGTCGCAGCAGGGCTCTGCCGATCGTGAGAGAGAGTGTTGGCAGCGTTCGGAGTTAAGCGAGGACGGAGCGCCGCTGGGTGCGATCGGCAGAGCCCTGCTCCGACACCGCAAACGTCCGGCTCGTTCTCCCACAGCAATAGTGCCAGCACGGAAAGTTCTTGGTGCTCCTCACCTTGCCGCGCCAGCGCTTTCGCAGCGGAACACACAATGGTGACTGCACTTGCCTTTCCTCCAGGCACTGGAGGAGCTGCAGCTTTCTGTGCTGTCCCCTTGGCTTGTGGGCAAAATGGCAGGACGTTTGCACTGTGGGAGGCGATCTGTGGCGAGAGTGAGAGTGAGCCTGAGACTGCGTATTCAGAGCGCGTGGAGGAAAAGCAAGTGCCATTCACCTCTGTCTGTGTGTGTCTCTGTGTGTGTGTGGGACACACACTGGGCATCTGCCTTTGCCTTGCCTCCCAGCACTCCCAATACACGTTCTCAAGCTCACTCTCACTCTCGGCACAGACTAGCTCCCAAAGTGAAAACGTCGGGCAGTCGCTCCCACCGCTTGTTCTACTGCCTTAGTTGTGTGACAGCGCTGCCACGGGATGGCGAGGAGCAGCAAGAGCTTTCAAATCGGGCACCTGGGCTGTGGGAGAAAGCGCTGGACGGTTGCAGCGTTGGAGCAGGGCTCTGCCGATGGTGCCAGTGAGACAGAGTGCTGGCAGTTCTAGGAGCTGGGCAAGCTCGCAGCCCCAGGGTGTATTTGGGTGTAAATGAAGTGGCAAGCAAAGCCCAAGAACAGCAAGGGCTTTTACCTGTGCTGTGGGAGAAGTCGCCGGAGGTTTGCAGTGTCGCAGCAGGGCTCTGCCGATCGTGAGAGAAAGTGTTGGCAGCGTTCAGAGTTAAGCGAGGACGGGGCGCCGCTGGGTGCGATCGGCAGAGCCCTGCTCCGACACCGCAAACGTCCGGCTCGTTCTCCCACAGCAATAGCGCCAGCACAGAAAGTTCTTGGTGCTCCTCACCTTGCCGCGCCAGCGCTTTCGCAGCGGAACACGCAATGGTGACTGCACTTGCCTTTCCTCCAGGCACTGGAGGAGCTGCAGCTTTCTGTGCTGTCCCCTTGGCTTGTGGGCAAAATGGCAGGACGTTTGCACTGTGGGAGGCGATCTGTGGCGAGAGTGAGAGTGAGCCTGAGACTGCGTATTCAGAGCGCGTGGAGGAAAAGCAAGTGCCATTCACCTCTGTCTGTGTGTGTCTCTGTGTGTGTGTGGGACACACACTGGGCATCTGTCCTTGCCTTGCCTCCCAGCACTCCCAATACACGTTCTCAAGCTCACTCTCACTCTCGGCACAGACTAGCTCCCAAAGTGAAAACGTCGGGCAGTCGCTCCCACCGCTTGTTCTACTGCCTTAGTTGTGTGACAGCGCTGCCACGGGACGGTGAGGAGCAGCAAGAGCTTTCAAATCGGGCACCTGGGCTGTGGGAGAAAGCGCTGGACGGTTGCAGCGTTGGAGCAGGGCTCTGCCGATGCTGCCAGTGAGACAGAGTGCTGGCAGTTCTAGGAGCTGGGCAAGCTCGCAGCCCCAGGGTGTATTTTGGGTGTAAATGAAGTGGCAAGCAAAGCCCAAGAACAGCAAGGGCTTTTACCTGTGCTGTGGGAGAAGTCGCCGGAGGTTTGCAGTGTCGCAGCAGGGCTCTGCCGGTCGGGGCAGTGAGCGAGAGTGCTGGCAGGGTTCGGAGCTGGGCAAGCACGCAGGTGCAGTGTGTGCTTGGCTGCGAAAGCGGTGGTGAGGGAAGGTGAGGAGCAGCAGCTTTCTGTGCTGTCCCCTTGGCTGTGGGCAAAATGGCAGGACATTTGCCCTGTGGGAAGCGATCTGTGCTGAGAGTGAGAGTGAGCCTGAGACTGCGTATTCAGAGCGCGTGGAGGAAAAGCAAGTGCCATTCACCTCTGTCTGTGTGTGTCTCTGTGTGTGTGGGACACACACTGGGCATCTGCCTTTGCCTTGCCTCCCAGCACTCCCAATACACATTTTCAAGCTCACTCTCACTCTCGGCACAGACTAGCTCCCAAAGTGAAAACGTCGGGCAGTCGCTCCCACCGCTTGTTCTACTGCCTTAGTTGTGTGACAGCGCTGCCACGGGATGGTGAGGAGCAGCAAGAGCTTTCAGTGCGGGTCCCTGGGCTGTGGGAGAAAGCGCTGGACGGTTGCAGCGTTGGAGCAGGTCTCTGCCGATGGTGCCAGTGAGACAGAGTGCTGGCAGTTCTAGGAGCTGGGCAAGCTCGCAGCCCCAGGGTGTATTTGGCTGTAAATGAAGTGGCAAGCAAAGCCCAAGAACAGCAAGGGCTTTTACCTGTGCTGTGGGAGAAGTCGCCGGAGGTTTGCAGTGTCGCAGCAGGGCTCTGCCGATCGTGAGAGAGAGTGTTGGGAGGCGATCTGTGGCGAGAGTGTGAGTGAGCCTGAGACTGCGTATTCAGAGCGCGTGGAGGAAAAGCAAGTGCCATTCACCTCTGTGTGTGTCTCTGTGTGTGTGTGGGACACACACTGGGCATCTGCCTTTGCCTTGCCTCCCAGCACTCCCAATACACGTTCTCAGGCTCACTCTCACTCTCGGCACAGACTAGCTCCCAAAGTGAAAACGTCGGGCAGTCGCTCCCACCGCTTGTTCTACTGCCTTAGTTGTGTGACAGCGCTGCCACGGGATGGTGAGGAGCAGCAAGAGCTTTCAAATCGGGCACCTGGGCTGTGGGAGAAAGCGCTGGACGGTTGCAGCGTTGGAGCAGGGCTCTGCCGATGGTGCCAGTGAGACAGAGTGCTGGCAGTTCTAGGAGCTGGGCAAGCTCGCAGCCCCAGGGTGTATTTGGCTGTAAATGAAGTGGCAAGCAAAGCCCAAGAACAGCAAGGGCTTTTACCTGTGCTGTGGGAGAAGTCGCCGGAGGTTTGCAGTGTCGCAGCAGGGCTCTGCCGATCGTGAGAGAAAGTGTTGGCAGCGTTCAGAGTTAAGCGAGGACGGGGCGCCGCTGGGTGCGATCGGCAGAGCCCTGCTCCGACACCGCAAACGTCCGGCTCGTTCTCCCACAGCAATAGCGCCAGCACGGAAAGTTCTTGGTGCTCCTCACCTTGCCGCGCCAGCGCTTTCGCAGCGGAACACACAATGGTGACTGCACTTGCCTTTCCTCCAGGCACTGGAGGAGCTGCAGCTTTCTGTGCTGTCCCCTTGGCTTGTGGGCAAAATGGCAGGACGTTTGCACTGTGGGAGGCGATCTGTGGCGAGAGTGAGAGTGAGCCTGAGACTGCGTATTCAGAGCGCGTGGAGGAAAAGCAAGTGCCATTCACCTCTGTCTGTGTGTGTCTCTGTGTGTGTGTGTGACACACACTGGGCATCTGTCCTTGCCTTGCCTCCCAGCACTCCCAATACACGTTCTCAAGCTCACTCTCACTCTCGGCACAGACTAGCTCCCAAAGTGAAAATGTCGGGCAGTCGCTCCCACCGCTTGTTCTACTGCCTTAGTTGTGTGACAGCGCTGCCACGGGACGGTGAGGAGCAGCAAGAGCTTTCAAATCGGGCACCTGGGCTGTGGGAGAAAGCGCTGGACGGTTGCAGCGTTGGAGCAGGGCTCTGCCGATGGTGCCAGTGAGACAGAGTGCTGGCAGTTCTAGGAGCTGGGCAAGCTCGCAGCCCCAGGGTGTATTTTGGGTGTAAATGAAGTGGCAAGCAAAGCCCAAGAACAGCAAGGGCTTTTACCTGTGCTGTGGGAGAAGTCGCCGGAGGTTTGCAGTGTCGCAGCAGGGCTCTGCCGGTCGGGGCAGTGAGCGAGAGTGCTGGCAGGGTTCGGAGCTGGGCAAGCACGCAGGTGCAGTGTGTGCTTGGCTGCGAAAGCGGTGGTGAGGGAAGGTGAGGAGCAGAAGCTTTCTGTGCTGTCCCCTTGGCTGTGGGCAAAATGGCAGGACATTTGCCCTGTGGGAAGCGATCTGTGCTGAGAGTGAGAGTGAGCCTGAGACTGCGTATTCAGAGCGCGTGGAGGAAAAGCAAGTGCCATTCACCTCTGTCTGTGTGTGTCTCTGTGCGTGTGTGGGACACACACTGGGCATCTGCCTTTGCCTTGCCTCCCAGCACTCCCAATACACGTTCTCAAGCTCACTCTCACTCTCGGCACAGACTAGCTCCCAAAGTGAAAACGTCGGGCAGTCGCTCCCACCGCTTGTTCTACTGCCTTAGTTGTGTGACAGCGCTGCCACGGGATGGTGAGGAGCAGCAAGAGCTTTCAGTGCGGGTACCTGGGCTGTGGGAGAAAGCGCTGGACGGTTGCAGCGTTGGAGCAGGTCTCTGCCGATGGTGCCAGTGAGACAGAGTGCTGGCAGTTCTAGGAGCTGGGCAAGCTCGCAGCCCCAGGGTGTATTTGGGTGTAAATGAAGTGGCAAGCAAAGCCCAAGAACAGCAAGGGCTTTTACCTGTGCTGTGGGAGAAGTCGCCGGAGGTTTGCAGTGTCGCAGCAGGGCTCTGCCGATCGTGAGAGAGAGTTTTGGGAGGCGATCTGTGGCGAGAGTGTGAGTGAGCCTGAGACTGCGTATTCAGAGCGCGTGGAGGAAAAGCAAGTGCCATTCACCTCTGTCTGTGTGTGTCTCTGTGTGTGTGTGGGACACACACTGGGCATCTGCCTTTGCCTTGCCTCCCAGCACTCCCAATACACGTTCTCAAGCTCACTCTCACTCTCGGCACAGACTAGCTCCCAAAGTGAAAACGTCGGGCAGTCGCTCCCACCGCTTGTTCTACTGCCTTAGTTGTGTGACAGCGCTGCCACGGGATGGTGAGGAGCAGCAAGAGCTTTCAAATCGGGCACCTGGGCTGTGGGAGAAAGCGCTGGACGGTTGCAGCGTTGGAGCAGGGCTCTGCCGATGGTGCCAGTGAGACAGAGTGCTGGCAGTTCTAGGAGCTGGGCAAGCTCGCAGCCCCAGGGTGTATTTGGCTGTAAATGAAGTGGCAAGCAAAGCCCAAGAACAGCAAGGGCTTTTACCTGTGCTGTGGGAGAAGTCGCCGGAGGTTTGCAGTGTCGCAGCAGGGCTCTGCCGATCGTGAGAGAAAGTGTTGGCAGCGTTCAGAGTTAAGCGAGGACGGGGCGCCGCTGGGTGCGATCGGCAGAGCCCTGCTCCGACACCGCAAACGTCCGGCTCGTTCTCCCACAGCAATAGCGCCAGCACGGAAAGTTCTTGGTGCTCCTCACCTTGCCGCGCCAGCGCTTTCGCAGCGGAACACACAATGGTGACTGCACTTGCCTTTCCTCCAGGCACTGGAGGAGCAGCAGCTTTCTGTGCTGTCCCCTTGGCTTGTGGGCAAAATGGCAGGACGTTTGCACTGTGGGAGGTGATCTGTGGCGAGAGTGAGAGTGAGCCTGAGACTGCGTATTCAGAGCGCGTGGAGGAAAAGCAAGTGCCATTCACCTCTGTCTGTGTGTGTCTCTGTGTGTGTGTGTGACACACACTGGGCATCTGTCCTTGCCTTGCCTCCCAGCACTCCCAATACACGTTCTCAAGCTCACTCTCACTCTCGGCACAGACTAGCTCCCAAAGTGAAAACGTCGGGCAGTCGCTCCCACCGCTTGTTCTACTGCCTTAGTTGTGTGACAGCGCTGCCACGGGACGGTGAGGAGCAGCAAGAGCTTTCAAATCGGGCACCTGGGCTGTGGGAGAAAGCGCTGGACGGTTGCAGCGTTGGAGCAGGGCTCTGCCGATGGTGCCAGTGAGACAGAGTGCTGGCAGTTCTAGGAGCTGGGCAAGCTCGCAGCCCCAGGGTGTATTTTGGGTGTAAATGAAGTGGCAAGCAAAGCCCAAGAAGAGCAAGGGCTTTTACCTGTGCTGTGGGAGAAGTCGCCGGAGGTTTGCAGTGTCGCAGCAGGGCTCTGCCGGTCGGGGCAGTGAGCGAGAGTGCTGGCAGGGTTCGGAGCTGGGCAAGCACGCAGGTGCAGTGTGTGCTTGGCTGCGAAAGCGGTGGTGAGGGAAGGTGAGGAGCAGCAGCTTTCTGTGCTGTCCCCTTGGCTGTGGGCAAAATGGCAGGACATTTGCCCTGTGGGAAGCGATCTGTGCCGAGAGTGAGAGTGAGCCTGAGACTGCGTATTCAGAGCGCGTGGAGGAAAAGCAAGTGCCATTCACCTCTGTCTGTGTGTGTCTCTGTGTGTGTGGGACACACACTGGGCATCTGCCTTTGCCTTGCCTCCCAGCACTCCCAATACACGTTCTCAAGCTCACTCTCACTCTCGGCACAGACTAGCTCCCAAAGTGAAAACGTCGGGCAGTCGCTCCCACCGCTTGTTCTACTGCCTTAGTTGTGTGACAGCGCTGCCACGGGATGGTGAGGAGCAGCAAGAGCTTTCAGTGCGGGTACCTGGGCTGTGGGAGAAAGCGCTGGACGGTTGCAGCGTTGGAGCAGGTCTCTGCCGATGGTGCCAGTGAGACAGAGTGCTGGCAGTTCTAGGAGCTGGGCAAGCTCGCAGCCCCAGGGTGTATTTGGGTGTAAATGAAGTGGCAAGCAAAGCCCAAGAACAGCAAGGGCTTTTACCTGTGCTGTGGGAGAAGTCGCCGGAGGTTTGGAGTGTCGCAGCAGGGCTCTGCCTGTCGGGGCAGTGAGCGAGAGTGCTGGCAGGGTTCGGAGCTGGGCAAGCACGCAGGTGCAGTGTGTGCTTGGCTGCGAAAGCGGTGGTGAGGGAAGGTGAGGAGCAGCAGCTTTCTGTGCTGTCCCCTTGGCTGTGGGCAAAATGGCAGGACGTTTGCCCTGTGGGAAGCGATCTGTGCCGAGAGTGAGAGTGAGCCTGAGACTGCGTATTCAGAGCGCGTGGAGGAAAAGCAAGTGCCGTTCACCTCTGGGGGGGTGTGTGTCGCCCTATGAAAGCTCTGGCAAAGGAAGGTGAGGAAGAGCGAGAGCTTTCCGTGCTGGTAGCTTCGCTGTGGGAGAACTTGCCGGAGGTTTGCAGTGTCGCAGCAGGGCTCTGCCGATCGTGAGAGAGAGTGTTGGCAGCGTTCGGAGTTAAGCGAGGACGGAGCGCCGCTGGGTGCGATCGGCAGAGCCCTGCTCCGACACCGCAAACGTCCGGCTCGTTCTCCCACAGCAATAGTGCCAGCACGGAAAGTTCTTGGTGCTCCTCACCTTGCCGCGCCAGCGCTTTCGCAGCGGAACACACAATGGTGACTGCACTTGCCTTTCCTCCAGGCACTGGAGGAGCTGCAGCTTTCTGTGCTGTCCCCTTGGCTTGTGGGCAAAATGGCAGGACGTTTGCACTGTGGGAGGCGATCTGTGGCGAGAGTGAGAGTGAGCCTGAGACTGCGTATTCAGAGCGCGTGGAGGAAAAGCAAGTGCCATTCACCTCTGTCTGTGTGTGTCTCTGTGTGTGTGTGGGACACACACTGGGCATCTGCCTTTGCCTTGCCTCCCAGCACTCCCAATACACGTTCTCAAGCTCACTCTCACTCTCGGCACAGACTAGCTCCCAAAGTGAAAACGTCGGGCAGTCGCTCCCACCGCTTGTTCTACTGCCTTAGTTGTGTGACAGCGCTGCCACGGGATGGCGAGGAGCAGCAAGAGCTTTCAAATCGGGCACCTGGGCTGTGGGAGAAAGCGCTGGACGGTTGCAGCGTTGGAGCAGGGCTCTGCCGATGGTGCCAGTGAGACAGAGTGCTGGCAGTTCTAGGAGCTGGGCAAGCTCGCAGCCCCAGGGTGTATTTGGGTGTAAATGAAGTGGCAAGCAAAGCCCAAGAACAGCAAGGGCTTTTACCTGTGCTGTGGGAGAAGTCGCCGGAGGTTTGCAGTGTCGCAGCAGGGCTCTGCCGATCGTGAGAGAAAGTGTTGGCAGCGTTCAGAGTTAAGCGAGGACGGGGCGCCGCTGGGTGCGATCGGCAGAGCCCTGCTCCGACACCGCAAACGTCCGGCTCGTTCTCCCACAGCAATAGCGCCAGCACAGAAAGTTCTTGGTGCTCCTCACCTTGCCGCGCCAGCGCTTTCGCAGCGGAACACGCAATGGTGACTGCACTTGCCTTTCCTCCAGGCACTGGAGGAGCTGCAGCTTTCTGTGCTGTCCCCTTGGCTTGTGGGCAAAATGGCAGGACGTTTGCACTGTGGGAGGCGATCTGTGGCGAGAGTGAGAGTGAGCCTGAGACTGCGTATTCAGAGCGCGTGGAGGAAAAGCAAGTGCCATTCACCTCTGTCTGTGTGTGTCTCTGTGTGTGTGTGGGACACACACTGGGCATCTGTCCTTGCCTTGCCTCCCAGCACTCCCAATACACGTTCTCAAGCTCACTCTCACTCTCGGCACAGACTAGCTCCCAAAGTGAAAACGTCGGGCAGTCGCTCCCACCGCTTGTTCTACTGCCTTAGTTGTGTGACAGCGCTGCCACGGGACGGTGAGGAGCAGCAAGAGCTTTCAAATCGGGCACCTGGGCTGTGGGAGAAAGCGCTGGACGGTTGCAGCGTTGGAGCAGGGCTCTGCCGATGGTGCCAGTGAGACAGAGTGCTGGCAGTTCTAGGAGCTGGGCAAGCTCGCAGCCCCAGGGTGTATTTTGGGTGTAAATGAAGTGGCAAGCAAAGCCCAAGAACAGCAAGGGCTTTTACCTGTGCTGTGGGAGAAGTCGCCGGAGGTTTGCAGTGTCGCAGCAGGGCTCTGCCGGTCGGGGCAGTGAGCGAGAGTGCTGGCAGGGTTCGGAGCTGGGCAAGCACGCAGGTGCAGTGTGTGCTTGGCTGCGAAAGCGGTGGTGAGGGAAGGTGAGGAGCAGCAGCTTTCTGTGCTGTCCCCTTGGCTGTGGGCAAAATGGCAGGACATTTGCCCTGTGGGAAGCGATCTGTGCTGAGAGTGAGAGTGAGCCTGAGACTGCGTATTCAGAGCGCGTGGAGGAAAAGCAAGTGCCATTCACCTCTGTCTGTGTGTGTCTCTGTGTGTGTGGGACACACACTGGGCATCTGCCTTTGCCTTGCCTCCCAGCACTCCCAATACACATTTTCAAGCTCACTCTCACTCTCGGCACAGACTAGCTCCCAAAGTGAAAACGTCGGGCAGTCGCTCCCACCGCTTGTTCTACTGCCTTAGTTGTGTGACAGCGCTGCCACGGGATGGTGAGGAGCAGCAAGAGCTTTCAGTGCGGGTCCCTGGGCTGTGGGAGAAAGCGCTGGACGGTTGCAGCGTTGGAGCAGGTCTCTGCCGATGGTGCCAGTGAGACAGAGTGCTGGCAGTTCTAGGAGCTGGGCAAGCTCGCAGCCCCAGGGTGTATTTGGCTGTAAATGAAGTGGCAAGCAAAGCCCAAGAACAGCAAGGGCTTTTACCTGTGCTGTGGGAGAAGTCGCCGGAGGTTTGCAGTGTCGCAGCAGGGCTCTGCCGATCGTGAGAGAGAGTGTTGGGAGGCGATCTGTGGCGAGAGTGTGAGTGAGCCTGAGACTGCGTATTCAGAGCGCGTGGAGGAAAAGCAAGTGCCATTCACCTCTGTGTGTGTCTCTGTGTGTGTGTGGGACACACACTGGGCATCTGCCTTTGCCTTGCCTCCCAGCACTCCCAATACACGTTCTCAGGCTCACTCTCACTCTCGGCACAGACTAGCTCCCAAAGTGAAAACGTCGGGCAGTCGCTCCCACCGCTTGTTCTACTGCCTTAGTTGTGTGACAGCGCTGCCACGGGATGGTGAGGAGCAGCAAGAGCTTTCAAATCGGGCACCTGGGCTGTGGGAGAAAGCGCTGGACGGTTGCAGCGTTGGAGCAGGGCTCTGCCGATGGTGCCAGTGAGACAGAGTGCTGGCAGTTCTAGGAGCTGGGCAAGCTCGCAGCCCCAGGGTGTATTTGGCTGTAAATGAAGTGGCAAGCAAAGCCCAAGAACAGCAAGGGCTTTTACCTGTGCTGTGGGAGAAGTCGCCGGAGGTTTGCAGTGTCGCAGCAGGGCTCTGCCGATCGTGAGAGAAAGTGTTGGCAGCGTTCAGAGTTAAGCGAGGACGGGGCGCCGCTGGGTGCGATCGGCAGAGCCCTGCTCCGACACCGCAAACGTCCGGCTCGTTCTCCCACAGCAATAGTGCCAGCACGGAAAGTTCTTGGTGCTCCTCACCTTGCCACGCCAGCGCTTTCGCAGCGGAACACACAATGGTGACTGCACTTGCCTTTCCTCCAGGCACTGGAGGAGCTGCAGCTTTCTGTGCTGTCCCCTTGGCTTGTGGGCAAAATGGCAGGACGTTTGCACTGTGGGAGGCGATCTGTGGCGAGAGTGAGAGTGAGCCTGAGACTGCGTATTCAGAGCGCGTGGAGGAAAAGCAAGTGCCATTCACCTCTGTCTGTGTGTGTCTCTGTGTGTGTGTGGGACACACACTGGGCATCTGCCTTTGCCTTGCCTCCCAGCACTCCCAATACACGTTCTCAGGCTCACTCTCACTCTCGGCACAGACTAGCTCCCAAAGTGAAAACGTCGGGCAGTCGCTCCCACCGCTTGTTCTACTGCCTTAGTTGTGTGACAGCGCTGCCACGGGACGGTGAGGAGCAGCAAGAGCTTTCAAATCGGGCACCTGGGCTGTGGGAGAAAGCGCTGGACGGTTGCAGCGTTGGAGCAGGGCTCTGCCGATGGTGCCAGTGAGACAGAGTGCTGGCAGTTCTAGGAGCTGGGCAAGCTCGCAGCCCCAGGGTGTATTTTGGGTGTAAATGAAGTGGCAAGCAAAGCCCAAGAACAGCAAGGGCTTTTACCTGTGCTGTGGGAGAAGTCGCCGGAGGTTTGCAGTGTCGCAGCAGGGCTCTGCCGGTCGGGGCAGTGAGCGAGAGTGCTGGCAGGGTTCGGAGCTGGGCAAGCACGCAGGTGCAGTGTGTGCTTGGCTGCGAAAGCGGTGGTGAGGGAAGGTGAGGAGCAGCAGCTTTCTGTGCTGTCCCCTTGGCTGTGGGCAAAATGGCAGGACATTTGCCCTGTGGGAAGCGATCTGTGCTGAGAGTGAGAGTGAGCCTGAGACTGCGTATTCAGAGCGCGTGGAGGAAAAGCAAGTGCCATTCACCTCTGTCTGTGTGTGTCTCTGTGTGTGTGTGTGACACACACTGCGCATCTGCCTTTGCCTTGCCTCCCAGCACTCCCAATACACGTTCTCAAGCTCACTCTCACTCTCGGCACAGACTAGCTCCCAAAGTGAAAACGTCGGGCAGTCGCTCCCACCGCTTGTTCTACTGCCTTAGTTGTGTGACAGCGCTGCCACGGGACGGTGAGGAGCAGCAAGAGCTTTCAAATCGGGCACCTGGGCTGTGGGAGAAAGCGCTGGACGGTTGCAGCGTTGGAGCAGGGCTCTGCCGATGGTGCCAGTGAGACAGAGTGCTGGCAGTTCTAGGAGCTGGGCAAGCTCGCAGCCCCAGGGTGTATTTGGCTGTAAATGAAGTGGCAAGCAAAGCCCAAGAACAGCAAGGGCTTTTACCTGTGCTGTGGGAGAAGTCGCCGGAGGTTTGCAGTGTCGCAGCAGGGCTCTGCCGATCGTGAGAGAGAGTGTTGGGAGGCGATCTGTGGCGAGAGTGTGAGTGAGCCTGAGACTGCGTATTCAGAGCGCGTGGAGGAAAAGCAAGTGCCATTCACCTCTGTCTGTGTGTGTCTCTGTGTGTGTGTGGGACACACACTGGGCATCTGCCTTTGCCTTGCCTCCCAGCACTCCCAATACACGTTCTCAGGCTCACTCTCACTCTCGGCACAGACTAGCTCCCAAAGTGAAAACGTCGGGCAGTCGCTCCCACCGCTTGTTCTACTGCCTTAGTTGTGTGACAGCGCTGCCACGGGATGGTGAGGAGCAGCAAGAGCTTTCAAATCGGGCACCTGGGCTGTGGGAGAAAGCGCTGGACGGTTGCAGCGTTGGAGCAGGGCTCTGCCGATGGTGCCAGTGAGACAGAGTGCTGGCAGTTCTAGGAGCTGGGCAAGCTCGCAGCCCCAGGGTGTATTTGGCTGTAAATGAAGTGGCAAGCAAAGCCCAAGAACAGCAAGGGCTTTTACCTGTGCTGTGGGAGAAGTCGCCGGAGGTTTGCAGTGTCGCAGCAGGGCTCTGCCGATCGTGAGAGAAAGTGTTGGCAGCGTTCAGAGTTAAGCGAGGACGGGGCGCCGCTGGGTGCGATCGGCAGAGCCCTGCTCCGACACCGCAAACGTCCGGCTCGTTCTCCCACAGCAATAGCGCCAGCACGGAAAGTTCTTGGTGCTCCTCACCTTGCCGCGCCAGCGCTTTCGCAGCGGAACACACAATGGTGACTGCACTTGCCTTTCCTCCAGGCACTGGAGGAGCTGCAGCTTTCTGTGCTGTCCCCTTGGCTTGTGGGCAAAATGGCAGGACGTTTGCACTGTGGGAGGCGATCTGTGGCGAGAGTGAGAGTGAGCCTGAGACTGCGTATTCAGAGCGCGTGGAGGAAAAGCAAGTGCCATTCACCTCTGTCTGTGTGTGTCTCTGTGTGTGTGTGTGACACACACTGGGCATCTGTCCTTGCCTTGCCTCCCAGCACTCCCAATACACGTTCTCAAGCTCACTCTCACTCTCGGCACAGACTAGCTCCCAAAGTGAAAACGTCGGGCAGTCGCTCCCACCGCTTGTTCTACTGCCTTAGTTGTGTGACAGCGCTGCCACGGGACGGTGAGGAGCAGCAAGAGCTTTCAAATCGGGCACCTGGGCTGTGGGAGAAAGCGCTGGACGGTTGCAGCGTTGGAGCAGGTCTCTGCCGATGGTGCCAGTGAGACAGAGTGCTGGCAGTTCTAGGAGCTGGGCAAGCTCGCAGCCCCAGGGTGTATTTTGGGTGTAAATGAAGTGGCAAGCAAAGCCCAAGAACAGCAAGGGCTTTTACCTGTGCTGTGGGAGAAGTCGCCGGAGGTTTGCAGTGTCGCAGCAGGGCTCTGCCTGTCGGGGCAGTGAGAGAGAGTGCTGGCAGGGTTCGGAGCTGGGCAAGCACGCAGGTGCAGTGTGTGCTTGGCTGCGAAAGCGGTGGTGAGGGAAGGTGAGGAGCAGCAGCTTTCTGTGCTGTCCCCTTGGCTGTGGGCAAAATGGCAGGACGTTTGCCCTGTGGGAAGCGATCTGTGCCGAGAGTGAGAGTGAGCCTGAGACTGCGTATTCAGAGCGCGTGGAGGAAAAGCAAGTGCCGTTCACCTCTGGGGGGGTGTGTGTCGCCCTATGAAAGCTCTGGCAAAGGAAGGTGAGGAAGAGCGAGAGCTTTCCGTGCTGGTAGCTTCGCTGTGGGAGAACTTGCCGGACGTTTGCAGTGTCGCAGCAGGGCTCTGCCGATCGTGAGAGAGAGTGTTGGCAGCGTTCGGAGTTAAGCGAGGACGGAGCGCCGCTGGGTGCGATCAGCAGAGCCCTGCTCCGACACCGCAAACGTCCGGCTCGTTCTCCCACAGCAATAGTGCCAGCACGGAAAGTTCTTGGTGCTCCTCACCTTGCCACGCCAGCGCTTTCGCAGCGGAACACACAATGGTGACTGCACTTGCCTTTCCTCCAGGCACTGGAGGAGCTGCAGCTTTCTGTGCTGTCCCCTTGGCTTGTGGGCAAAATGGCAGGACGTTTGCACTGTGGGAGGCGATCTGTGGCGAGAGTGAGAGTGAGCCTGAGACTGCGTATTCAGAGCGCGTGGAGGAAAAGCAAGTGCCATTCACCTCTGTCTGTGTGTGTCTCTGTGTGTGTGTGGGACACACACTGGGCATCTGCCTTTGCCTTGCCTCCCAGCACTCCCAATACACGTTCTCAGGCTCACTCTCACTCTCGGCACAGACTAGCTCCCAAAGTGAAAACGTCGGGCAGTCGCTCCCACCGCTTGTTCTACTGCCTTAGTTGTGTGACAGCGCTGCCACGGGACGGTGAGGAGCAGCAAGAGCTTTCAAATCGGGCACCTGGGCTGTGGGAGAAAGCGCTGGACGGTTGCAGCGTTGGAGCAGGGCTCTGCCGATGGTGCCAGTGAGACAGAGTGCTGGCAGTTCTAGGAGCTGGGCAAGCTCGCAGCCCCAGGGTGTATTTTGGGTGTAAATGAAGTGGCAAGCAAAGCCCAAGAACAGCAAGGGCTTTTACCTGTGCTGTGGGAGAAGTCGCCGGAGGTTTGCAGTGTCGCAGCAGGGCTCTGCCTGTCGGGGCAGTGAGCGAGAGTGCTGGCAGGGTTCGGAGCTGGGCAAGCACGCAGGTGCAGTGTGTGCTTGGCTGCGAAAGCGGTGGTGAGGGAAGGTGAGGAGCAGCAGCTTTCTGTGCTGTCCCCTTGGCTGTGGGCAAAATGGCAGGACATTTGCCCTGTGGGAAGCGATCTGTGCTGAGAGTGAGAGTGAGCCTGAGACTGCGTATTCAGAGCGCGTGGAGGAAAAGCAAGTGCCATTCACCTCTGTCTGTGTGTGTCTCTGTGTGTGTGTGTGACACACACTGCGCATCTGCCTTTGCCTTGCCTCCCAGCACTCCCAATACACGTTCTCAAGCTCACTCTCACTCTCGGCACAGACTAGCTCCCAAAGTGAAAACGTCGGGCAGTCGCTCCCACCGCTTGTTCTACTGCCTTAGTTGTGTGACAGCGCTGCCACGGGACGGTGAGGAGCAGCAAGAGCTTTCAAATCGGGCACCTGGGCTGTGGGAGAAAGCGCTGGACGGTTGCAGCGTTGGAGCAGGTCTCTGCCGATGGTGCCAGTGAGACAGAGTGCTGGCAGTTCTAGGAGCTGGGCAAGCTCGCAGCCCCAGGGTGTATTTGGCTGTAAATGAAGTGGCAAGCAAAGCCCAAGAACAGCAAGGGCTTTTACCTGTGCTGTGGGAGAAGTCGCCGGAGGTTTGCAGTGTCGCAGCAGGGCTCTGCCGATCGTGAGAGAGAGTGTTGGGAGGCGATCTGTGGCGAGAGTGTGAGTGAGCCTGAGACTGCGTATTCAGAGCGCGTGGAGGAAAAGCAAGTGCCATTCACCTCTGTCTGTGTGTGTCTCTGTGTGTGTGTGGGACACACACTGGGCATCTGCCTTTGCCTTGCCTCCCAGCACTCCCAATACACGTTCTCAGGCTCACTCTCACTCTCGGCACAGACTAGCTCCCAAAGTGAAAACGTCGGGCAGTCGCTCCCACCGCTTGTTCTACTGCCTTAGTTGTGTGACAGCGCTGCCACGGGACGGTGAGGAGCAGCAAGAGCTTTCAAATCGGGCACCTGGGCTGTGGGAGAAAGCGCTGGACGGTTGCAGCGTTGGAGCAGGGCTCTGCCGATGGTGCCAGTGAGACAGAGTGCTGGCAGTTCTAGGAGCTGGGCAAGCTCGCAGCCCCAGGGTGTATTTGGCTGTAAATGAAGTGGCAAGCAAAGCCCAAGAACAGCAAGGGCTTTTACCTGTGCTGTGGGAGAAGTCGCCGGAGGTTTGCAGTGTCGCAGCAGGGCTCTGCCTGTCGGGGCAGTGAGAGAGAGTGCTGGCAGGGTTCGGAGCTGGGCAAGCACGCAGGTGCAGTGTGTGCTTGGCTGCGAAAGCGGTGGTGAGGGAAGGTGAGGAGCAGCAGCTTTCTGTGCTGTCCCCTTGGCTGTGGGCAAAATGGCAGGACGTTTGCCCTGTGGGAAGCGATCTGTGCCGAGAGTGAGAGTGAGCCTGAGACTGCGTATTCAGAGCGCGTGGAGGAAAAGCAAGTGCCGTTCACCTCTGGGGGGGTGTGTGTCGCCCTATGAAAGCTCTGGCAAAGGAAGGTGAGGAAGAGCGAGAGCTTTCCGTGCTGGTAGCTTCGCTGTGGGAGAACTTGCCGGACGTTTGCAGTGTCGCAGCAGGGCTCTGCCGATCGTGAGAGAGACTGTTGGCAGCGTTCGGAGTTAAGCGAGGACGGAGCGCCGCTGGGTTGCGATCGGCAGAGCCCTGCTCCGACACCGCAAACGTCCGGCTCGTTCTCCCACAGCAATAGTGCCAGCACGGAAAGTTCTTGGTGCTCCTCACCTTGCCACGCCAGCGCTTTCGCAGCGGAACACACAATGGTGACTGCACTTGCCTTTCCTCCAGGCACTGGAGGAGCTGCAGCTTTCTGTGCTGTCCCCTTGGCTTGTGGGCAAAATGGCAGGACGTTTGCACTGTGGGAGGCGATCTGTGGCGAGAGTGAGAGTGAGCCTGAGACTGCGTATTCAGAGCGCGTGGAGGAAAAGCAAGTGCCATTCACCTCTGTCTGTGTGTGTCTCTGTGTGTGTGTGGGACACACACTGGGCATCTGCCTTTGCCTTGCCTCCCAGCACTCCCAATACACGTTCTCAGGCTCACTCTCACTCTCGGCACAGGACTAGCTCCCAAAGTGAAAACGTCGGGCAGTCGCTCCCACCGCTTGTTCTACTGCCTTAGTTGTGTGACAGCGCTGCCACGGACGGTGAGGAGCAGCAAGAGCTTTCAAATCGGGCACCTGGGCTGTGGGAGAAAGCGCTGGACGGTTGCAGCGTTGGAGCAGGGCTCTGCCGATGGTGCCAGTGAGACAGAGTGCTGGCAGTTCTAGGAGCTGGGCAAGCTCGCAGCCCCAGGGTGTATTTTGGGTGTAAATGAAGTGGCAAGCAAAGCCCAAGAAGAGCAAGGGCTTTTACCTGTGCTGTGGGAGAAGTCGCCGGAGGTTTGCAGTGTCGCAGCAGGGCTCTGCCGGTCGGGGCAGTGAGCGAGAGTGCTGGCAGGGGTTCGGAGCTGGGCAAGCACGCAGGTGCAGTGTGTGCTTGGCTGCGAAAGCGGTGGTGAGGGAAGGTGAGGAGCAGCAGCTTTCCTGTGCTGTCCCCTTGGCTGTGGGCAAAATGGCAGGACATTTGCCCTGTGGGAAGCGATCTGTGCTGAGAGTGAGAGTGAGCCTGAGACTGCGTATTCAGAGCGCGTGGAGGAAAAGCAAGTGCCATTCACCTCTGTCTGTGTGTGTCTCTGTGTGTGTGTGTGACACACACTGCGCATCTGCCTTTGCCTTGCCTCCCAGCACTCCCAATACACGTTCTCAAGCTCACTCTCACTCTCGGCACAGACTAGCTCCCAAAGTGAAAACGTCGGGCAGTCGCTCCCACCGCTTGTTCTACTGCCTTAGTTGTGTGACAGCGCTGCCACGGGACGGTGAGGAGCAGCAAGAGCTTTCAAATCGGGCACCTGGGCTGTGGGAGAAAGCGCTGGACGGTTGCAGCGTTGGAGCAGGGCTCTGCCGATGGTGCCAGTGAGACAGAGTGCTGGCAGTTCTAGGAGCTGGGCAAGCTCGCAGCCCCAGGGTGTATTTGGCTGTAAATGAAGTGGCAAGCAAAGCCCAAGAACAGCAAGGGCTTTTACCTGTGCTGTGGGAGAAGTCGCCGGAGGTTTGCAGTGTCGCAGCAGGGCTCTGCCGATCGTGAGAGAGAGTGTTGGGAGGCGATCTGTGGCGAGAGTGTGAGTGAGCCTGAGACTGCGTATTCAGAGCGCGTGGAGGAAAAGCAAGTGCCATTCACCTCTGTCTGTGTGTGTCTCTGTGTGTGTGTGGGACACACACTGGGCATCTGCCTTTGCCTTGCCTCCCAGCACTCCCAATACACGTTCTCAGGCTCACTCTCACTCTCGGCACAGACTAGCTCCCAAAGTGAAAACGTCGGGCAGTCGCTCCCACCGCTTGTTCTACTGCCTTAGTTGTGTGACAGCGCTGCCACGGGATGGTGAGGAGCAGCAAGAGCTTTCAAATCGGGCACCTGGGCTGTGGGAGAAAGCGCTGGACGGTTGCAGCGTTGGAGCAGGGCTCTGCCGATGGTGCCAGTGAGACAGAGTGCTGGCAGTTCTAGGAGCTGGGCAAGCTCGCAGCCCCAGGGTGTATTTGGCTGTAAATGAAGTGGCAAGCAAAGCCCAAGAACAGCAAGGGCTTTTACCTGTGCTGTGGGAGAAGTCGCCGGAGGTTTGCAGTGTCGCAGCAGGGCTCTGCCGATCGTGAGAGAAAGTGTTGGCAGCGTTCAGAGTTAAGCGAGGACGGGGCGCCGCTGGGTGCGATCGGCAGAGCCCTGCTCCGACACCGCAAACGTCCGGCTCGTTCTCCCACAGCAATAGCGCCAGCACGGAAAGTTCTTGGTGCTCCTCACCTTGCCGCGCCAGCGCTTTCGCAGCGGAACACACAATGGTGACTGCACTTGCCTTTCCTCCAGGCACTGGAGGAGCTGCAGCTTTCTGTGCTGTCCCCTTGGCTTGTGGGCAAAATGGCAGGACGTTTGCACTGTGGGAGGCGATCTGTGGCGAGAGTGAGAGTGAGCCTGAGACTGCGTATTCAGAGCGCGTGGAGGAAAAGCAAGTGCCATTCACCTCTGTCTGTGTGTGTCTCTGTGTGTGTGTGTGACACACACTGGGCATCTGTCCTTGCCTTGCCTCCCAGCACTCCCAATACACGTTCTCAAGCTCACTCTCACTCTCGGCACAGACTAGCTCCCAAAGTGAAAACGTCGGGCAGTCGCTCCCACCGCTTGTTCTACTGCCTTAGTTGTGTGACAGCGCTGCCACGGGACGGTGAGGAGCAGCAAGAGCTTTCAAATCGGGCACCTGGGCTGTGGGAGAAAGCGCTGGACGGTTGCAGCGTTGGAGCAGGTCTCTGCCGATGGTGCCAGTGAGACAGAGTGCTGGCAGTTCTAGGAGCTGGGCAAGCTCGCAGCCCCAGGGTGTATTTTGGGTGTAAATGAAGTGGCAAGCAAAGCCCAAGAACAGCAAGGGCTTTTACCTGTGCTGTGGGACAAGTCGCCGGAGGTTTGCAGTGTCGCAGCAGGGCTCTGCCTGTCGGGGCAGTGAGAGAGAGTGCTGGCAGGGTTCGGAGCTGGGCAAGCACGCAGGTGCAGTGTGTGCTTGGCTGCGAAAGCGGTGGTGAGGGAAGGTGAGGAGCAGCAGCTTTCTGTGCTGTCCCCTTGGCTGTGGGCAAAATGGCAGGACGTTTGCCCTGTGGGAAGCGATCTGTGCCGAGAGTGAGAGTGAGCCTGAGACTGCGTATTCAGAGCGCGTGGAGGAAAAGCAAGTGCCGTTCACCTCTGGGGGGGTGTGTGTCGCCCTATGAAAGCTCTGGCAAAGGAAGGTGAGGAAGAGCGAGAGCTTTCCGTGCTGGTAGCTTCGCTGTGGGAGAACTTGCCGGACGTTTGCAGTGTCGCAGCAGGGCTCTGCCGATCGTGAGAGAGAGTGTTGGCAGCGTTCGGAGTTAAGCGAGGACGGAGCGCCGCTGGGTGCGATCAGCAGAGCCCTGCTCCGACACCGCAAACGTCCGGCTCGTTCTCCCACAGCAATAGTGCCAGCACGGAAAGTTCTTGGTGCTCCTCACCTTGCCACGCCAGCGCTTTCGCAGCGGAACACACAATGGTGACTGCACTTGCCTTTCCTCCAGGCACTGGAGGAGCTGCAGCTTTCTGTGCTGTCCCCTTGGCTTGTGGGCAAAATGGCAGGACGTTTGCACTGTGGGAGGCGATCTGTGGCGAGAGTGAGAGTGAGCCTGAGACTGCGTATTCAGAGCGCGTGGAGGAAAAGCAAGTGCCATTCACCTCTGTCTGTGTGTGTCTCTGTGTGTGTGTGGGACACACACTGGGCATCTGCCTTTGCCTTGCCTCCCAGCACTCCCAATACACGTTCTCAGGCTCACTCTCACTCTCGGCACAGACTAGCTCCCAAAGTGAAAACGTCGGGCAGTCGCTCCCACCGCTTGTTCTACTGCCTTAGTTGTGTGACAGCGCTGCCACGGGACGGTGAGGAGCAGCAAGAGCTTTCAAATCGGGCACCTGGGCTGTGGGAGAAAGCGCTGGACGGTTGCAGCGTTGGAGCAGGGCTCTGCCGATGGTGCCAGTGAGACAGAGTGCTGGCAGTTCTAGGAGCTGGGCAAGCTCGCAGCCCCAGGGTGTATTTTGGGTGTAAATGAAGTGGCAAGCAAAGCCCAAGAAGAGCAAGGGCTTTTACCTGTGCTGTGGGAGAAGTCGCCGGAGGTTTGCAGTGTCGCAGCAGGGCTCTGCCTGTCGGGGCAGTGAGCGAGAGTGCTGGCAGGGTTCGGAGCTGGGCAAGCACGCAGGTGCAGTGTGTGCTTGGCTGCGAAAGCGGTGGTGAGGGAAGGTGAGGAGCAGCAGCTTTCTGTGCTGTCCCCTTGGCTGTGGGCAAAATGGCAGGACATTTGCCCTGTGGGAAGCGATCTGTGCTGAGAGTGAGAGTGAGCCTGAGACTGCGTATTCAGAGCGCGTGGAGGAAAAGCAAGTGCCATTCACCTCTGTCTGTGTGTGTCTCTGTGTGTGTGTGTGACACACACTGGGCATCTGCCTTTGCCTTGCCTCCCAGCACTCCCAATACACGTTCTCAAGCTCACTCTCACTCTCGGCACAGACTAGCTCCCAAAGTGAAAACGTCGGGCAGTCGCTCCCACCGCTTGTTCTACTGCCTTAGTTGTGTGACAGCGCTGCCACGGGACGGTGAGGAGCAGCAAGAGCTTTCAAATCGGGCACCTGGGCTGTGGGAGAAAGCGCTGGACGGTTGCAGCGTTGGAGCAGGTCTCTGCCGATGGTGCCAGTGAGACAGAGTGCTGGCAGTTCTAGGAGCTGGGCAAGCTCGCAGCCCCAGGGTGTATTTGGCTGTAAATGAAGTGGCAAGCAAAGCCCAAGAACAGCAAGGGCTTTTACCTGTGCTGTGGGAGAAGTCGCCGGAGGTTTGCAGTGTCGCAGCAGGGCTCTGCCGATCGTGAGAGAGAGTGTTGGGAGGCGATCTGTGGCGAGAGTGTGAGTGAGCCTGAGACTGCGTATTCAGAGCGCGTGGAGGAAAAGCAAGTGCCATTCACCTCTGTCTGTGTGTGTCTCTGTGTGTGTGTGGGACACACACTGGGCATCTGCCTTTGCCTTGCCTCCCAGCACTCCCAATACACGTTCTCAGGCTCACTCTCACTCTCGGCACAGACTAGCTCCCAAAGTGAAAACGTCGGGCAGTCGCTCCCACCGCTTGTTCTACTGCCTTAGTTGTGTGACAGCGCTGCCACGGGACGGTGAGGAGCAGCAAGAGCTTTCAAATCGGGCACCTGGGCTGTGGGAGAAAGCGCTGGACGGTTGCAGCGTTGGAGCAGGGCTCTGCCGATGGTGCCAGTGAGACAGAGTGCTGGCAGTTCTAGGAGCTGGGCAAGCTCGCAGCCCCAGGGTGTATTTGGCTGTAAATGAAGTGGTAAGCAAAGCCCAAGAACAGCAAGGGCTTTTACCTGTGCTGTGGGAGAAGTCGCCGGAGGTTTGCAGTGTCGCAGCAGGGCTCTGCCTGTCGGGGCAGTGAGAGAGAGTGCTGGCAGGGTTCGGAGCTGGGCAAGCACGCAGGTGCAGTGTGTGCTTGGCTGCGAAAGCGGTGGTGAGGGAAGGTGAGGAGCAGCAGCTTTCTGTGCTGTCCCCTTGGCTGTGGGCAAAATGGCAGGACGTTTGCCCTGTGGGAAGCGATCTGTGCCGAGAGTGAGAGTGAGCCTGAGACTGCGTATTCAGAGCGCGTGGAGGAAAAGCAAGTGCCGTTCACCTCTGGGGGGGTGTGTGTCGCCCTATGAAAGCTCTGGCAAAGGAAGGTGAGGAAGAGCGAGAGCTTTCCGTGCTGGTAGCTTCGCTGTGGGAGAACTTGCCGGACGTTTGCAGTGTCGCAGCAGGGCTCTGCCGATCGTGAGAGAGAGTGTTGGCAGCGTTCGGAGTTAAGCGAGGACGGAGCGCCGCTGGGTGCGATCGGCAGAGCCCTGCTCCGACACCGCAAACGTCCGGCTCGTTCTCCCACAGCAATAGTGCCAGCACGGAAAGTTCTTGGTGCTCCTCACCTTGCCACGCCAGCGCTTTCGCAGCGGAACACACAATGGTGACTGCACTTGCCTTTCCTCCAGGCACTGGAGGAGCTGCAGCTTTCTGTGCTGTCCCCTTGGCTTGTGGGCAAAATGGCAGGACGTTTGCACTGTGGGAGGCGATCTGTGGCGAGAGTGAGAGTGAGCCTGAGACTGCATATTCAGAGCGCGTGGAGGAAAAGCAAGTGCCATTCACCTCTGTCTGTGTGTGTCTCTGTGTGTGTGTGGGACACACACTGGGCATCTGCCTTTGCCTTGCCTCCCAGCACTCCCAATACACGTTCTCAGGCTCACTCTCACTCTCGGCACAGACTAGCTCCCAAAGTGAAAACGTCGGGCAGTCGCTCCCACCGCTTGTTCTACTGCCTTAGTTGTGTGACAGCGCTGCCACGGGACGGTGAGGAGCAGCAAGAGCTTTCAAATCGGGCACCTGGGCTGTGGGAGAAAGCGCTGGACGGTTGCAGCGTTGGAGCAGGGCTCTGCCGATGGTGCCAGTGAGACAGAGTGCTGGCAGTTCTAGGAGCTGGGCAAGCTCGCAGCCCCAGGGTGTATTTTGGGTGTAAATGAAGTGGCAAGCAAAGCCCAAGAACAGCAAGGGCTTTTACCTGTGCTGTGGGAGAAGTCGCCGGAGGTTTGCAGTGTCGCAGCAGGGCTCTGCCTGTCGGGGCAGTGAGCGAGAGTGCTGGCAGGGTTCGGAGCTGGGCAAGCACGCAGGTGCAGTGTGTGCTTGGCTGCGAAAGCGGTGGTGAGGGAAGGTGAGGAGCAGCAGCTTTCTGTGCTGTCCCCTTGGCTGTGGGCAAAATGGCAGGACATTTGCCCTGTGGGAAGCGATCTGTGCTGAGAGTGAGAGTGAGCCTGAGACTGCGTATTCAGAGCGCGTGGAGGAAAAGCAAGTGCCATTCACCTCTGTCTGTGTGTGTCTCTGTGTGTGTGTGTGACACACACTGGGCATCTGCCTTTGCCTTGCCTCCCAGCACTCCCAATACACGTTCTCAAGCTCACTCTCACTCTCGGCACAGACTAGCTCCCAAAGTGAAAACGTCGGGCAGTCGCTCCCACCGCTTGTTCTACTGCCTTAGTTGTGTGACAGCGCTGCCACGGGACGGTGAGGAGCAGCAAGAGCTTTCAAATCGGGCACCTGGGCTGTGGGAGAAAGCGCTGGACGGTTGCAGCGTTGGAGCAGGGCTCTGCCGATGGTGCCAGTGAGACAGAGTGCTGGCAGTTCTAGGAGCTGGGCAAGCTCGCAGCCCCAGGGTGTATTTGGCTGTAAATGAAGTGGCAAGCAAAGCCCAAGAACAGCAAGGGCTTTTACCTGTGCTGTGGGAGAAGTCGCCGGAGGTTTGCAGTGTCGCAGCAGGGCTCTGCCGATCGTGAGAGAGAGTGTTGGGAGGCGATCTGTGGCGAGAGTGTGAGTGAGCCTGAGACTGCGTATTCAGAGCGCGTGGAGGAAAAGCAAGTGCCATTCACCTCTGTCTGTGTGTGTCTCTGTGTGTGTGTGGGACACACACTGGGCATCTGCCTTTGCCTTGCCTCCCAGCACTCCCAATACACGTTCTCAGGCTCACTCTCACTCTCGGCACAGACTAGCTCCCAAAGTGAAAACGTCGGGCAGTCGCTCCCACCGCTTGTTCTACTGCCTTAGTTGTGTGACAGCGCTGCCACGGGACGGTGAGGAGCAGCAAGAGCTTTCAAATCGGGCACCTGGGCTGTGGGAGAAAGCGCTGGACGGTTGCAGCGTTGGAGCAGGGCTCTGCCGATGGTGCCAGTGAGACAGAGTGCTGGCAGTTCTAGGAGCTGGGCAAGCTCGCAGCCCCAGGGTGTATTTGGCTGTAAATGAAGTGGTAAGCAAAGCCCAAGAACAGCAAGGGCTTTTACCTGTGCTGTGGGAGAAGTCGCCGGAGGTTTGCAGTGTCGCAGCAGGGCTCTGCCTGTCGGGGCAGTGAGAGAGAGTGCTGGCAGGGTTCGGAGCTGGGCAAGCACGCAGGTGCAGTGTGTGCTTGGCTGCGAAAGCGGTGGTGAGGGAAGGTGAGGAGCAGCAGCTTTCTGTGCTGTCCCCTTGGCTGTGGGCAAAATGGCAGGACGTTTGCCCTGTGGGAAGCGATCTGTGCCGAGAGTGAGAGTGAGCCTGAGACTGCGTATTCAGAGCGCGTGGAGGAAAAGCAAGTGCCGTTCACCTCTGGGGGGGTGTGTGTCGCCCTATGAAAGCTCTGGCAAAGGAAGGTGAGGAAGAGCGAGAGCTTTCCGTGCTGGTAGCTTCGCTGTGGGAGAACTTGCCGGACGTTTGCAGTGTCGCAGCAGGGCTCTGCCGATCGTGAGAGAGAGTGTTGGCAGCGTTCGGAGTTAAGCGAGGACGGAGCGCCGCTGGGTGCGATCGGCAGAGCCCTGCTCCGACACCGCAAACGTCCGGCTCGTTCTCCCACAGCAATAGTGCCAGCACGGAAAGTTCTTGGTGCTCCTCACCTTGCCACGCCAGCGCTTTCGCAGCGGAACACACAATGGTGACTGCACTTGCCTTTCCTCCAGGCACTGGAGGAGCTGCAGCTTTCTGTGCTGTCCCCTTGGCTTGTGGGCAAAATGGCAGGACGTTTGCACTGTGGGAGGCGATCTGTGGCGAGAGTGAGAGTGAGCCTGAGACTGCGTATTCAGAGCGCGTGGAGGAAAAGCAAGTGCCATTCACCTCTGTGTGTGTCTCTGTGTGTGTGTGGGACACACACTGGGCATCTGCCTTTGCCTTGCCTCCCAGCACTCCCAATACACGTTCTCAGGCTCACTCTCACTCTCGGCACAGACTAGCTCCCAAAGTGAAAACGTCGGGCAGTCGCTCCCACCGCTTGTTCTACTGCCTTAGTTGTGTGACAGCGCTGCCACGGGATGGTGAGGAGCAGCAAGAGCTTTCAAATCGGGCACCTGGGCTGTGGGAGAAAGCGCTGGACGGTTGCAGCGTTGGAGCAGGGCTCTGCCGATGGTGCCAGTGAGACAGAGTGCTGGCAGTTCTAGGAGCTGGGCAAGCTCGCAGCCCCAGGGTGTATTTGGCTGTAAATGAAGTGGCAAGCAAAGCCCAAGAACAGCAAGGGCTTTTACCTGTGCTGTGGGAGAAGTCGCCGGAGGTTTGCAGTGTCGCAGCAGGGCTCTGCCGATCGTGAGAGAAAGTGTTGGCAGCGTTCAGAGTTAAGCGAGGACGGGGCGCCGCTGGGTGCGATCGGCAGAGCCCTGCTCCGACACCGCAAACGTCCGGCTCGTTCTCCCACAGCAATAGCGCCAGCACGGAAAGTTCTTGGTGCTCCTCACCTTGCCGCGCCAGCGCTTTCGCAGCGGAACACACAATGGTGACTGCACTTGCCTTTCCTCCAGGCACTGGAGGAGCTGCAGCTTTCTGTGCTGTCCCCTTGGCTTGTGGGCAAAATGGCAGGACGTTTGCACTGTGGGAGGCGATCTGTGGCGAGAGTGAGAGTGAGCCTGAGACTGCGTATTCAGAGCGCGTGGAGGAAAAGCAAGTGCCATTCACCTCTGTCTGTGTGTGTCTCTGTGTGTGTGTGTGACACACACTGGGCATCTGTCCTTGCCTTGCCTCCCAGCACTCCCAATACACGTTCTCAAGCTCACTCTCACTCTCGGCACAGACTAGCTCCCAAAGTGAAAACGTCGGGCAGTCGCTCCCACCGCTTGTTCTACTGCCTTAGTTGTGTGACAGCGCTGCCACGGGACGGTGAGGAGCAGCAAGAGCTTTCAAATCGGGCACCTGGGCTGTGGGAGAAAGCGCTGGACGGTTGCAGCGTTGGAGCAGGGCTCTGCCGATGGTGCCAGTGAGACAGAGTGCTGGCAGTTCTAGGAGCTGGGCAAGCTCGCAGCCCCAGGGTGTATTTTGGGTGTAAATGAAGTGGCAAGCAAAGCCCAAGAACAGCAAGGGCTTTTACCTGTGCTGTGGGAGAAGTCGCCGGAGGTTTGCAGTGTCGCAGCAGGGCTCTGCCGGTCGGGGCAGTGAGCGAGAGTGCTGGCAGGGTTCGGAGCTGGGCAAGCACGCAGGTGCAGTGTGTGCTTGGCTGCGAAAGCGGTGGTGAGGGAAGGTGAGGAGCAGAAGCTTTCTGTGCTGTCCCCTTGGCTGTGGGCAAAATGGCAGGACATTTGCCCTGTGGGAAGCGATCTGTGCTGAGAGTGAGAGTGAGCCTGAGACTGCGTATTCAGAGCGCGTGGAGGAAAAGCAAGTGCCATTCACCTCTGTCTGTGTGTGTCTCTGTGCGTGTGTGGGACACACACTGGGCATCTGCCTTTGCCTTGCCTCCCAGCACTCCCAATACACGTTCTCAAGCTCACTCTCACTCTCGGCACAGACTAGCTCCCAAAGTGAAAACGTCGGGCAGTCGCTCCCACCGCTTGTTCTACTGCCTTAGTTGTGTGACAGCGCTGCCACGGGATGGTGAGGAGCAGCAAGAGCTTTCAGTGCGGGTACCTGGGCTGTGGGAGAAAGCGCTGGACGGTTGCAGCGTTGGAGCAGGTCTCTGCCGATGGTGCCAGTGAGACAGAGTGCTGGCAGTTCTAGGAGCTGGGCAAGCTCGCAGCCCCAGGGTGTATTTGGGTGTAAATGAAGTGGCAAGCAAAGCCCAAGAACAGCAAGGGCTTTTACCTGTGCTGTGGGAGAAGTCGCCGGAGGTTTGCAGTGTCGCAGCAGGGCTCTGCCGATCGTGAGAGAGAGTGTTGGGAGGCGATCTGTGGCGAGAGTGTGAGTGAGCCTGAGACTGCGTATTCAGAGCGCGTGGAGGAAAAGCAAGTGCCATTCACCTCTGTCTGTGTGTGTCTCTGTGTGTGTGTGGGACACACACTGGGCATCTGCCTTTGCCTTGCCTCCCAGCACTCCCAATACACGTTCTCAAGCTCACTCTCACTCTCGGCACAGACTAGCTCCCAAAGTGAAAACGTCGGGCAGTCGCTCCCACCGCTTGTTCTACTGCCTTAGTTGTGTGACAGCGCTGCCACGGGATGGTGAGGAGCAGCAAGAGCTTTCAAATCGGGCACCTGGGCTGTGGGAGAAAGCGCTGGACGGTTGCAGCGTTGGAGCAGGGCTCTGCCGATGGTGCCAGTGAGACAGAGTGCTGGCAGTTCTAGGAGCTGGGCAAGCTCGCAGCCCCAGGGTGTATTTGGCTGTAAATGAAGTGGTAAGCAAAGCCCAAGAACAGCAAGGGCTTTTACCTGTGCTGTGGGAGAAGTCGCCGGAGGTTTGCAGTGTCGCAGCAGGGCTCTGCCTGTCGGGGCAGTGAGAGAGAGTGCTGGCAGGGTTCGGAGCTGGGCAAGCACGCAGGTGCAGTGTGTGCTTGGCTGCGAAAGCGGTGGTGAGGGAAGGTGAGGAGCAGCAGCTTTCTGTGCTGTCCCCTTGGCTGTGGGCAAAATGGCAGGACGTTTGCCCTGTGGGAAGCGATCTGTGCCGAGAGTGAGAGTGAGCCTGAGACTGCGTATTCAGAGCGCGTGGAGGAAAAGCAAGTGCCGTTCACCTCTGGGGGGGTGTGTGTCGCCCTATGAAAGCTCTGGCAAAGGAAGGTGAGGAAGAGCGAGAGCTTTCCGTGCTGGTAGCTTCGCTGTGGGAGAACTTGCCGGACGTTTGCAGTGTCGCAGCAGGGCTCTGCCGATCGTGAGAGAGAGTGTTGGCAGCGTTCGGAGTTAAGCGAGGACGGAGCGCCGCTGGGTGCGATCGGCAGAGCCCTGCTCCGACACCGCAAACGTCCGGCTCGTTCTCCCACAGCAATAGTGCCAGCACGGAAAGTTCTTGGTGCTCCTCACCTTGCCACGCCAGCGCTTTCGCAGCGGAACACACAATGGTGACTGCACTTGCCTTTCCTCCAGGCACTGGAGGAGCTGCAGCTTTCTGTGCTGTCCCCTTGGCTTGTGGGCAAAATGGCAGGACGTTTGCACTGTGGGAGGCGATCTGTGGCGAGAGTGAGAGTGAGCCTGAGACTGCGTATTCAGAGCGCGTGGAGGAAAAGCAAGTGCCATTCACCTCTGTCTGTGTGTGTCTCTGTGTGTGTGTGGGACACACACTGGGCATCTGCCTTTGCCTTGCCTCCCAGCACTCCCAATACACGTTCTCAGGCTCACTCTCACTCTCGGCACAGACTAGCTCCCAAAGTGAAAACGTCGGGCAGTCGCTCCCACCGCTTGTTCTACTGCCTTAGTTGTGTGACAGCGCTGCCACGGGACGGTGAGGAGCAGCAAGAGCTTTCAAATCGGGCACCTGGGCTGTGGGAGAAAGCGCTGGACGGTTGCAGCGTTGGAGCAGGGCTCTGCCGATGGTGCCAGTGAGACAGAGTGCTGGCAGTTCTAGGAGCTGGGCAAGCTCGCAGCCCCAGGGTGTATTTTGGGTGTAAATGAAGTGGCAAGCAAAGCCCAAGAAGAGCAAGGGCTTTTACCTGTGCTGTGGGAGAAGTCGCCGGAGGTTTGCAGTGTCGCAGCAGGGCTCTGCCGGTCGGGGCAGTGAGCGAGAGTGCTGGCAGGGTTCGGAGCTGGGCAAGCACGCAGGTGCAGTGTGTGCTTGGCTGCGAAAGCGGTGGTGAGGGAAGGTGAGGAGCAGCAGCTTTCTGTGCTGTCCCCTTGGCTGTGGGCAAAATGGCAGGACATTTGCCCTGTGGGAAGCGATCTGTGCTGAGAGTGAGAGTGAGCCTGAGACTGCGTATTCAGAGCGCGTGGAGGAAAAGCAAGTGCCATTCACCTCTGTCTGTGTGTGTCTCTGTGTGTGTGTGTGACACACACTGCGCATCTGCCTTTGCCTTGCCTCCCAGCACTCCCAATACACGTTCTCAAGCTCACTCTCACTCTCGGCACAGACTAGCTCCCAAAGTGAAAACGTCGGGCAGTCGCTCCCACCGCTTGTTCTACTGCCTTAGTTGTGTGACAGCGCTGCCACGGGACGGTGAGGAGCAGCAAGAGCTTTCAAATCGGGCACCTGGGCTGTGGGAGAAAGCGCTGGACGGTTGCAGCGTTGGAGCAGGGCTCTGCCGATGGTGCCAGTGAGACAGAGTGCTGGCAGTTCTAGGAGCTGGGCAAGCTCGCAGCCCCAGGGTGTATTTGGCTGTAAATGAAGTGGCAAGCAAAGCCCAAGAACAGCAAGGGCTTTTACCTGTGCTGTGGGAGAAGTCGCCGGAGGTTTGCAGTGTCGCAGCAGGGCTCTGCCGATCGTGAGAGAGAGTGTTGGGAGGCGATCTGTGGCGAGAGTGTGAGTGAGCCTGAGACTGCGTATTCAGAGCGCGTGGAGGAAAAGCAAGTGCCATTCACCTCTGTCTGTGTGTGTCTCTGTGTGTGTGTGGGACACACACTGGGCATCTGCCTTTGCCTTGCCTCCCAGCACTCCCAATACACGTTCTCAGGCTCACTCTCACTCTCGGCACAGACTAGCTCCCAAAGTGAAAACGTCGGGCAGTCGCTCCCACCGCTTGTTCTACTGCCTTAGTTGTGTGACAGCGCTGCCACGGGATGGTGAGGAGCAGCAAGAGCTTTCAAATCGGGCACCTGGGCTGTGGGAGAAAGCGCTGGACGGTTGCAGCGTTGGAGCAGGGCTCTGCCGATGGTGCCAGTGAGACAGAGTGCTGGCAGTTCTAGGAGCTGGGCAAGCTCGCAGCCCCAGGGTGTATTTGGCTGTAAATGAAGTGGCAAGCAAAGCCCAAGAACAGCAAGGGCTTTTACCTGTGCTGTGGGAGAAGTCGCCGGAGGTTTGCAGTGTCGCAGCAGGGCTCTGCCGATCGTGAGAGAAAGTGTTGGCAGCGTTCAGAGTTAAGCGAGGACGGGGCGCCGCTGGGTGCGATCGGCAGAGCCCTGCTCCGACACCGCAAACGTCCGGCTCGTTCTCCCACAGCAATAGCGCCAGCACGGAAAGTTCTTGGTGCTCCTCACCTTGCCGCGCCAGCGCTTTCGCAGCGGAACACACAATGGTGACTGCACTTGCCTTTCCTCCAGGCACTGGAGGAGCTGCAGCTTTCTGTGCTGTCCCCTTGGCTTGTGGGCAAAATGGCAGGACGTTTGCACTGTGGGAGGCGATCTGTGGCGAGAGTGAGAGTGAGCCTGAGACTGCGTATTCAGAGCGCGTGGAGGAAAAGCAAGTGCCATTCACCTCTGTCTGTGTGTGTCTCTGTGTGTGTGTGTGACACACACTGGGCATCTGTCCTTGCCTTGCCTCCCAGCACTCCCAATACACGTTCTCAAGCTCACTCTCACTCTCGGCACAGACTAGCTCCCAAAGTGAAAACGTCGGGCAGTCGCTCCCACCGCTTGTTCTACTGCCTTAGTTGTGTGACAGCGCTGCCACGGGACGGTGAGGAGCAGCAAGAGCTTTCAAATCGGGCACCTGGGCTGTGGGAGAAAGCGCTGGACGGTTGCAGCGTTGGAGCAGGGCTCTGCCGATGGTGCCAGTGAGACAGAGTGCTGGCAGTTCTAGGAGCTGGGCAAGCTCGCAGCCCCAGGGTGTATTTTGGGTGTAAATGAAGTGGCAAGCAAAGCCCAAGAACAGCAAGGGCTTTTACCTGTGCTGTGGGAGAAGTCGCCGGAGGTTTGCAGTGTCGCAGCAGGGCTCTGCCTGTCGGGGCAGTGAGCGAGAGTGCTGGCAGGGTTCGGAGCTGGGCAAGCACGCAGGTGCAGTGTGTGCTTGGCTGCGAAAGCGGTGGTGAGGGAAGGTGAGGAGCAGCAGCTTTCTGTGCTGTCCCCTTGGCTGTGGGCAAAATGGCAGGACATTTGCCCTGTGGGAAGCGATCTGTGCTGAGAGTGAGAGTGAGCCTGAGACTGCGTATTCAGAGCGCGTGGAGGAAAAGCAAGTGCCATTCACCTCTGTCTGTGTGTGTCTCTGTGTGTGTGTGTGACACACACTGGGCATCTGCCTTTGCCTTGCCTCCCAGCACTCCCAATACACGTTCTCAAGCTCACTCTCACTCTCGGCACAGACTAGCTCCCAAAGTGAAAACGTCGGGCAGTCGCTCCCACCGCTTGTTCTACTGCCTTAGTTGTGTGACAGCGCTGCCACGGGACGGTGAGGAGCAGCAAGAGCTTTCAAATCGGGCACCTGGGCTGTGGGAGAAAGCGCTGGACGGTTGCAGCGTTGGAGCAGGGCTCTGCCGATGGTGCCAGTGAGACAGAGTGCTGGCAGTTCTAGGAGCTGGGCAAGCTCGCAGCCCCAGGGTGTATTTGGCTGTAAATGAAGTGGCAAGCAAAGCCCAAGAACAGCAAGGGCTTTTACCTGTGCTGTGGGAGAAGTCGCCGGAGGTTTGCAGTGTCGCAGCAGGGCTCTGCCGATCGTGAGAGAGAGTGTTGGGAGGCGATCTGTGGCGAGAGTGTGAGTGAGCCTGAGACTGCGTATTCAGAGCGCGTGGAGGAAAAGCAAGTGCCATTCACCTCTGTCTGTGTGTGTCTCTGTGTGTGTGTGGGACACACACTGGGCATCTGCCTTTGCCTTGCCTCCCAGCACTCCCAATACACGTTCTCAGGCTCACTCTCACTCTCGGCACAGACTAGCTCCCAAAGTGAAAACGTCGGGCAGTCGCTCCCACCGCTTGTTCTACTGCCTTAGTTGTGTGACAGCGCTGCCACGGGACGGTGAGGAGCAGCAAGAGCTTTCAAATCGGGCACCTGGGCTGTGGGAGAAAGCGCTGGACGGTTGCAGCGTTGGAGCAGGGCTCTGCCGATGGTGCCAGTGAGACAGAGTGCTGGCAGTTCTAGGAGCTGGGCAAGCTCGCAGCCCCAGGGTGTATTTGGCTGTAAATGAAGTGGTAAGCAAAGCCCAAGAACAGCAAGGGCTTTTACCTGTGCTGTGGGAGAAGTCGCCGGAGGTTTGCAGTGTCGCAGCAGGGCTCTGCCTGTCGGGGCAGTGAGAGAGAGTGCTGGCAGGGTTCGGAGCTGGGCAAGCACGCAGGTGCAGTGTGTGCTTGGCTGCGAAAGCGGTGGTGAGGGAAGGTGAGGAGCAGCAGCTTTCTGTGCTGTCCCCTTGGCTGTGGGCAAAATGGCAGGACGTTTGCCCTGTGGGAAGCGATCTGTGCCGAGAGTGAGAGTGAGCCTGAGACTGCGTATTCAGAGCGCGTGGAGGAAAAGCAAGTGCCGTTCACCTCTGGGGGGGTGTGTGTCGCCCTATGAAAGCTCTGGCAAAGGAAGGTGAGGAAGAGCGAGAGCTTTCCGTGCTGGTAGCTTCGCTGTGGGAGAACTTGCCGGACGTTTGCAGTGTCGCAGCAGGGCTCTGCCGATCGTGAGAGAGAGTGTTGGCAGCGTTCGGAGTTAAGCGAGGACGGAGCGCCGCTGGGTGCGATCGGCAGAGCCCTGCTCCGACACCGCAAACGTCCGGCTCGTTCTCCCACAGCAATAGTGCCAGCACGGAAAGTTCTTGGTGCTCCTCACCTTGCCACGCCAGCGCTTTCGCAGCGGAACACACAATGGTGACTGCACTTGCCTTTCCTCCAGGCACTGGAGGAGCTGCAGCTTTCTGTGCTGTCCCCTTGGCTTGTGGGCAAAATGGCAGGACGTTTGCACTGTGGGAGGCGATCTGTGGCGAGAGTGAGAGTGAGCCTGAGACTGCGTATTCAGAGCGCGTGGAGGAAAAGCAAGTGCCATTCACCTCTGTGTGTGTCTCTGTGTGTGTGTGGGACACACACTGGGCATCTGCCTTTGCCTTGCCTCCCAGCACTCCCAATACACGTTCTCAGGCTCACTCTCACTCTCGGCACAGACTAGCTCCCAAAGTGAAAACGTCGGGCAGTCGCTCCCACCGCTTGTTCTACTGCCTTAGTTGTGTGACAGCGCTGCCACGGGATGGTGAGGAGCAGCAAGAGCTTTCAAATCGGGCACCTGGGCTGTGGGAGAAAGCGCTGGACGGTTGCAGCGTTGGAGCAGGGCTCTGCCGATGGTGCCAGTGAGACAGAGTGCTGGCAGTTCTAGGAGCTGGGCAAGCTCGCAGCCCCAGGGTGTATTTGGCTGTAAATGAAGTGGCAAGCAAAGCCCAAGAACAGCAAGGGCTTTTACCTGTGCTGTGGGAGAAGTCGCCGGAGGTTTGCAGTGTCGCAGCAGGGCTCTGCCGATCGTGAGAGAAAGTGTTGGCAGCGTTCAGAGTTAAGCGAGGACGGGGCGCCGCTGGGTGCGATCGGCAGAGCCCTGCTCCGACACCGCAAACGTCCGGCTCGTTCTCCCACAGCAATAGCGCCAGCACGGAAAGTTCTTGGTGCTCCTCACCTTGCCGCGCCAGCGCTTTCGCAGCGGAACACACAATGGTGACTGCACTTGCCTTTCCTCCAGGCACTGGAGGAGCTGCAGCTTTCTGTGCTGTCCCCTTGGCTTGTGGGCAAAATGGCAGGACGTTTGCACTGTGGGAGGCGATCTGTGGCGAGAGTGAGAGTGAGCCTGAGACTGCGTATTCAGAGCGCGTGGAGGAAAAGCAAGTGCCATTCACCTCTGTCTGTGTGTGTCTCTGTGTGTGTGTGTGACACACACTGGGCATCTGTCCTTGCCTTGCCTCCCAGCACTCCCAATACACGTTCTCAAGCTCACTCTCACTCTCGGCACAGACTAGCTCCCAAAGTGAAAACGTCGGGCAGTCGCTCCCACCGCTTGTTCTACTGCCTTAGTTGTGTGACAGCGCTGCCACGGGACGGTGAGGAGCAGCAAGAGCTTTCAAATCGGGCACCTGGGCTGTGGGAGAAAGCGCTGGACGGTTGCAGCGTTGGAGCAGGGCTCTGCCGATGGTGCCAGTGAGACAGAGTGCTGGCAGTTCTAGGAGCTGGGCAAGCTCGCAGCCCCAGGGTGTATTTTGGGTGTAAATGAAGTGGCAAGCAAAGCCCAAGAACAGCAAGGGCTTTTACCTGTGCTGTGGGAGAAGTCGCCGGAGGTTTGCAGTGTCGCAGCAGGGCTCTGCCGGTCGGGGCAGTGAGCGAGAGTGCTGGCAGGGTTCGGAGCTGGGCAAGCACGCAGGTGCAGTGTGTGCTTGGCTGCGAAAGCGGTGGTGAGGGAAGGTGAGGAGCAGAAGCTTTCTGTGCTGTCCCCTTGGCTGTGGGCAAAATGGCAGGACATTTGCCCTGTGGGAAGCGATCTGTGCTGAGAGTGAGAGTGAGCCTGAGACTGCGTATTCAGAGCGCGTGGAGGAAAAGCAAGTGCCATTCACCTCTGTCTGTGTGTGTCTCTGTGCGTGTGTGGGACACACACTGGGCATCTGCCTTTGCCTTGCCTCCCAGCACTCCCAATACACGTTCTCAAGCTCACTCTCACTCTCGGCACAGACTAGCTCCCAAAGTGAAAACGTCGGGCAGTCGCTCCCACCGCTTGTTCTACTGCCTTAGTTGTGTGACAGCGCTGCCACGGGATGGTGAGGAGCAGCAAGAGCTTTCAGTGCGGGTACCTGGGCTGTGGGAGAAAGCGCTGGACGGTTGCAGCGTTGGAGCAGGTCTCTGCCGATGGTGCCAGTGAGACAGAGTGCTGGCAGTTCTAGGAGCTGGGCAAGCTCGCAGCCCCAGGGTGTATTTGGGTGTAAATGAAGTGGCAAGCAAAGCCCAAGAACAGCAAGGGCTTTTACCTGTGCTGTGGGAGAAGTCGCCGGAGGTTTGCAGTGTCGCAGCAGGGCTCTGCCGATCGTGAGAGAGAGTTTTGGGAGGCGATCTGTGGCGAGAGTGTGAGTGAGCCTGAGACTGCGTATTCAGAGCGCGTGGAGGAAAAGCAAGTGCCATTCACCTCTGTCTGTGTGTGTCTCTGTGTGTGTGTGGGACACACACTGGGCATCTGCCTTTGCCTTGCCTCCCAGCACTCCCAATACACGTTCTCAAGCTCACTCTCACTCTCGGCACAGACTAGCTCCCAAAGTGAAAACGTCGGGCAGTCGCTCCCACCGCTTGTTCTACTGCCTTAGTTGTGTGACAGCGCTGCCACGGGATGGTGAGGAGCAGCAAGAGCTTTCAAATCGGGCACCTGGGCTGTGGGAGAAAGCGCTGGACGGTTGCAGCGTTGGAGCAGGGCTCTGCCGATGGTGCCAGTGAGACAGAGTGCTGGCAGTTCTAGGAGCTGGGCAAGCTCGCAGCCCCAGGGTGTATTTGGCTGTAAATGAAGTGGTAAGCAAAGCCCAAGAACAGCAAGGGCTTTTACCTGTGCTGTGGGAGAAGTCGCCGGAGGTTTGCAGTGTCGCAGCAGGGCTCTGCCTGTCGGGGCAGTGAGAGAGAGTGCTGGCAGGGTTCGGAGCTGGGCAAGCACGCAGGTGCAGTGTGTGCTTGGCTGCGAAAGCGGTGGTGAGGGAAGGTGAGGAGCAGCAGCTTTCTGTGCTGTCCCCTTGGCTGTGGGCAAAATGGCAGGACGTTTGCCCTGTGGGAAGCGATCTGTGCCGAGAGTGAGAGTGAGCCTGAGACTGCGTATTCAGAGCGCGTGGAGGAAAAGCAAGTGCCGTTCACCTCTGGGGGGGTGTGTGTCGCCCTATGAAAGCTCTGGCAAAGGAAGGTGAGGAAGAGCGAGAGCTTTCCGTGCTGGTAGCTTCGCTGTGGGAGAACTTGCCGGACGTTTGCAGTGTCGCAGCAGGGCTCTGCCGATCGTGAGAGAGAGTGTTGGCAGCGTTCGGAGTTAAGCGAGGACGGAGCGCCGCTGGGTGCGATCGGCAGAGCCCTGCTCCGACACCGCAAACGTCCGGCTCGTTCTCCCACAGCAATAGTGCCAGCACGGAAAGTTCTTGGTGCTCCTCACCTTGCCACGCCAGCGCTTTCGCAGCGGAACACACAATGGTGACTGCACTTGCCTTTCCTCCAGGCACTGGAGGAGCTGCAGCTTTCTGTGCTGTCCCCTTGGCTTGTGGGCAAAATGGCAGGACGTTTGCACTGTGGGAGGCGATCTGTGGCGAGAGTGAGAGTGAGCCTGAGACTGCGTATTCAGAGCGCGTGGAGGAAAAGCAAGTGCCATTCACCTCTGTCTGTGTGTGTCTCTGTGTGTGTGTGGGACACACACTGGGCATCTGCCTTTGCCTTGCCTCCCAGCACTCCCAATACACGTTCTCAGGCTCACTCTCACTCTCGGCACAGACTAGCTCCCAAAGTGAAAACGTCGGGCAGTCGCTCCCACCGCTTGTTCTACTGCCTTAGTTGTGTGACAGCGCTGCCACGGGACGGTGAGGAGCAGCAAGAGCTTTCAAATCGGGCACCTGGGCTGTGGGAGAAAGCGCTGGACGGTTGCAGCGTTGGAGCAGGGCTCTGCCGATGGTGCCAGTGAGACAGAGTGCTGGCAGTTCTAGGAGCTGGGCAAGCTCGCAGCCCCAGGGTGTATTTTGGGTGTAAATGAAGTGGCAAGCAAAGCCCAAGAAGAGCAAGGGCTTTTACCTGTGCTGTGGGAGAAGTCGCCGGAGGTTTGCAGTGTCGCAGCAGGGCTCTGCCGGTCGGGGCAGTGAGCGAGAGTGCTGGCAGGGTTCGGAGCTGGGCAAGCACGCAGGTGCAGTGTGTGCTTGGCTGCGAAAGCGGTGGTGAGGGAAGGTGAGGAGCAGCAGCTTTCTGTGCTGTCCCCTTGGCTGTGGGCAAAATGGCAGGACATTTGCCCTGTGGGAAGCGATCTGTGCTGAGAGTGAGAGTGAGCCTGAGACTGCGTATTCAGAGCGCGTGGAGGAAAAGCAAGTGCCATTCACCTCTGTCTGTGTGTGTCTCTGTGTGTGTGTGTGACACACACTGCGCATCTGCCTTTGCCTTGCCTCCCAGCACTCCCAATACACGTTCTCAAGCTCACTCTCACTCTCGGCACAGACTAGCTCCCAAAGTGAAAACGTCGGGCAGTCGCTCCCACCGCTTGTTCTACTGCCTTAGTTGTGTGACAGCGCTGCCACGGGACGGTGAGGAGCAGCAAGAGCTTTCAAATCGGGCACCTGGGCTGTGGGAGAAAGCGCTGGACGGTTGCAGCGTTGGAGCAGGGCTCTGCCGATGGTGCCAGTGAGACAGAGTGCTGGCAGTTCTAGGAGCTGGGCAAGCTCGCAGCCCCAGGGTGTATTTGGCTGTAAATGAAGTGGCAGCAAAGCCCAAGAACAGCAAGGGCTTTTACCTGTGCTGTGGGAGAAGTCGCCGGAGGTTTGCAGTGTCGCAGCAGGGCTCTGCCGATCGTGAGAGAGAGTGTTGGGAGGCGATCTGTGGCGAGAGTGTGAGTGAGCCTGAGACTGCGTATTCAGAGCGCGTGGAGGAAAAGCAAGTGCCATTCACCTCTGTCTGGTGTGTGTCTCTGTGTGTGTGTGTGACACACACTGGGCATCTGCCTTTGCCTTGCCTCCCAGCACTCCCAATACACGTTCTCAGGCTCACTCTCACTCTCGGCACAGACTAGCTCCCAAAGTGAAAACGTCGGGCAGTCGCTCCCACCGCTTGTTCTACTGCCTTAGTTGTGTGACAGCGCTGCCACGGGATGGTGAGGAGCAGCAAGAGCTTTCAAATCGGGCACCTGGGCTGTGGGAGAAAGCGCTGGACGGTTGCAGCGTTGGAGCAGGGCTCTGCCGATGGTGCCAGTGAGACAGAGTGCTGGCAGTTCTAGGAGCTGGGCAAGCTCGCAGCCCCAGGGTGTATTTGGCTGTAAATGAAGTGGCAAGCAAAGCCCAAGAACAGCAAGGGCTTTTACCTGTGCTGTGGGAGAAGTCGCCGGAGGTTTGCAGTGTCGCAGCAGGGCTCTGCCGATCGTGAGAGAAAGTGTTGGCAGCGTTCAGAGTTAAGCGAGGACGGGGCGCCGCTGGGTGCGATCGGCAGAGCCCTGCTCCGACACCGCAAACGTCCGGCTCGTTCTCCCACAGCAATAGCGCCAGCACGGAAAGTTCTTGGTGCTCCTCACCTTGCCGCGCCAGCGCTTTCGCAGCGGAACACACAATGGTGACTGCACTTGCCTTTCCTCCAGGCACTGGAGGAGCTGCAGCTTTCTGTGCTGTCCCCTTGGCTTGTGGGCAAAATGGCAGGACGTTTGCACTGTGGGAGGCGATCTGTGGCGAGAGTGAGAGTGAGCCTGAGACTGCGTATTCAGAGCGCGTGGAGGAAAAGCAAGTGCCATTCACCTCTGTCTGTGTGTGTCTCTGTGTGTGTGTGTGACACACACTGGGCATCTGTCCTTGCCTTGCCTCCCAGCACTCCCAATACACGTTCTCAAGCTCACTCTCACTCTCGGCACAGACTAGCTCCCAAAGTGAAAACGTCGGGCAGTCGCTCCCACCGCTTGTTCTACTGCCTTAGTTGTGTGACAGCGCTGCCACGGGACGGTGAGGAGCAGCAAGAGCTTTCAAATCGGGCACCTGGGCTGTGGGAGAAAGCGCTGGACGGTTGCAGCGTTGGAGCAGGGCTCTGCCGATGGTGCCAGTGAGACAGAGTGCTGGCAGTTCTAGGAGCTGGGCAAGCTCGCAGCCCCAGGGTGTATTTTGGGTGTAAATGAAGTGGCAAGCAAAGCCCAAGAACAGCAAGGGCTTTTACCTGTGCTGTGGGAGAAGTCGCCGGAGGTTTGCAGTGTCGCAGCAGGGCTCTGCCTGTCGGGGCAGTGAGAGAGAGTGCTGGCAGGGTTCGGAGCTGGGCAAGCACGCAGGTGCAGTGTGTGCTTGGCTGCGAAAGCGGTGGTGAGGGAAGGTGAGGAGCAGCAGCTTTCTGTGCTGTCCCCTTGGCTGTGGGCAAAATGGCAGGACGTTTGCCCTGTGGGAAGCGATCTGTGCCGAGAGTGAGAGTGAGCCTGAGACTGCGTATTCAGAGCGCGTGGAGGAAAAGCAAGTGCCGTTCACCTCTGGGGGGGTGTGTGTCGCCCTATGAAAGCTCTGGCAAAGGAAGGTGAGGAAGAGCGAGAGCTTTCCGTGCTGGTAGCTTCGCTGTGGGAGAACTTGCCGGACGTTTGCAGTGTCGCAGCAGGGCTCTGCCGATCGTGAGAGAGAGTGTTGGCAGCGTTCGGAGTTAAGCGAGGACGGAGCGCCGCTGGGTGCGATCAGCAGAGCCCTGCTCCGACACCGCAAACGTCCGGCTCGTTCTCCCACAGCAATAGTGCCAGCACGGAAAGTTCTTGGTGCTCCTCACCTTGCCACGCCAGCGCTTTCGCAGCGGAACACACAATGGTGACTGCACTTGCCTTTCCTCCAGGCACTGGAGGAGCTGCAGCTTTCTGTGCTGTCCCCTTGGCTTGTGGGCAAAATGGCAGGACGTTTGCACTGTGGGAGGCGATCTGTGGCGAGAGTGAGAGTGAGCCTGAGACTGCGTATTCAGAGCGCGTGGAGGAAAAGCAAGTGCCATTCACCTCTGTCTGTGTGTGTCTCTGTGTGTGTGTGGGACACACACTGGGCATCTGCCTTTGCCTTGCCTCCCAGCACTCCCAATACACGTTCTCAGGCTCACTCTCACTCTCGGCACAGACTAGCTCCCAAAGTGAAAACGTCGGGCAGTCGCTCCCACCGCTTGTTCTACTGCCTTAGTTGTGTGACAGCGCTGCCACGGGACGGTGAGGAGCAGCAAGAGCTTTCAAATCGGGCACCTGGGCTGTGGGAGAAAGCGCTGGACGGTTGCAGCGTTGGAGCAGGGCTCTGCCGATGGTGCCAGTGAGACAGAGTGCTGGCAGTTCTAGGAGCTGGGCAAGCTCGCAGCCCCAGGGTGTATTTTGGGTGTAAATGAAGTGGCAAGCAAAGCCCAAGAACAGCAAGGGCTTTTACCTGTGCTGTGGGAGAAGTCGCCGGAGGTTTGCAGTGTCGCAGCAGGGCTCTGCCTGTCGGGGCAGTGAGCGAGAGTGCTGGCAGGGTTCGGAGCTGGGCAAGCACGCAGGTGCAGTGTGTGCTTGGCTGCGAAAGCGGTGGTGAGGGAAGGTGAGGAGCAGCAGCTTTCTGTGCTGTCCCCTTGGCTGTGGGCAAAATGGCAGGACATTTGCCCTGTGGGAAGCGATCTGTGCTGAGAGTGAGAGTGAGCCTGAGACTGCGTATTCAGAGCGCGTGGAGGAAAAGCAAGTGCCATTCACCTCTGTCTGTGTGTGTCTCTGTGTGTGTGTGTGACACACACTGGGCATCTGCCTTTGCCTTGCCTCCCAGCACTCCCAATACACGTTCTCAAGCTCACTCTCACTCTCGGCACAGACTAGCTCCCAAAGTGAAAACGTCGGGCAGTCGCTCCCACCGCTTGTTCTACTGCCTTAGTTGTGTGACAGCGCTGCCACGGGACGGTGAGGAGCAGCAAGAGCTTTCAAATCGGGCACCTGGGCTGTGGGAGAAAGCGCTGGACGGTTGCAGCGTTGGAGCAGGTCTCTGCCGATGGTGCCAGTGAGACAGAGTGCTGGCAGTTCTAGGAGCTGGGCAAGCTCGCAGCCCCAGGGTGTATTTGGCTGTAAATGAAGTGGCAAGCAAAGCCCAAGAACAGCAAGGGCTTTTACCTGTGCTGTGGGAGAAGTCGCCGGAGGTTTGCAGTGTCGCAGCAGGGCTCTGCCGATCGTGAGAGAGAGTGTTGGGAGGCGATCTGTGGCGAGAGTGTGAGTGAGCCTGAGACTGCGTATTCAGAGCGCGTGGAGGAAAAGCAAGTGCCATTCACCTCTGTCTGTGTGTGTCTCTGTGTGTGTGTGGGACACACACTGGGCATCTGCCTTTGCCTTGCCTCCCAGCACTCCCAATACACGTTCTCAGGCTCACTCTCACTCTCGGCACAGACTAGCTCCCAAAGTGAAAACGTCGGGCAGTCGCTCCCACCGCTTGTTCTACTGCCTTAGTTGTGTGACAGCGCTGCCACGGGACGGTGAGGAGCAGCAAGAGCTTTCAAATCGGGCACCTGGGCTGTGGGAGAAAGCGCTGGACGGTTGCAGCGTTGGAGCAGGGCTCTGCCGATGGTGCCAGTGAGACAGAGTGCTGGCAGTTCTAGGAGCTGGGCAAGCTCGCAGCCCCAGGGTGTATTTTGGGTGTAAATGAAGTGGCAAGCAAAGCCCAAGAAGAGCAAGGGCTTTTACCTGTGCTGTGGGAGAAGTCGCCGGAGGTTTGCAGTGTCGCAGCAGGGCTCTGCCGGTCGGGGCAGTGAGCGAGAGTGCTGGCAGGGTTCGGAGCTGGGCAAGCACGCAGGTGCAGTGTGTGCTTGGCTGCGAAAGCGGTGGTGAGGGAAGGTGAGGAGCAGCAGCTTTCTGTGCTGTCCCCTTGGCTGTGGGCAAAATGGCAGGACATTTGCCCTGTGGGAAGCGATCTGTGCTGAGAGTGAGAGTGAGCCTGAGACTGCGTATTCAGAGCGCGTGGAGGAAAAGCAAGTGCCATTCACCTCTGTCTGTGTGTGTCTCTGTGTGTGTGTGTGACACACACTGCGCATCTGCCTTTGCCTTGCCTCCCAGCACTCCCAATACACGTTCTCAAGCTCACTCTCACTCTCGGCACAGACTAGCTCCCAAAGTGAAAACGTCGGGCAGTCGCTCCCACCGCTTGTTCTACTGCCTTAGTTGTGTGACAGCGCTGCCACGGGACGGTGAGGAGCAGCAAGAGCTTTCAAATCGGGCACCTGGGCTGTGGGAGAAAGCGCTGGACGGTTGCAGCGTTGGAGCAGGGCTCTGCCGATGGTGCCAGTGAGACAGAGTGCTGGCAGTTCTAGGAGCTGGGCAAGCTCGCAGCCCCAGGGTGTATTTGGCTGTAAATGAAGTGGCAAGCAAAGCCCAAGAACAGCAAGGGCTTTTACCTGTGCTGTGGGAGAAGTCGCCGGAGGTTTGCAGTGTCGCAGCAGGGCTCTGCCGATCGTGAGAGAGAGTGTTGGGAGGCGATCTGTGGCGAGAGTGTGAGTGAGCCTGAGACTGCGTATTCAGAGCGCGTGGAGGAAAAGCAAGTGCCATTCACCTCTGTCTGTGTGTGTCTCTGTGTGTGTGTGGGACACACACTGGGCATCTGCCTTTGCCTTGCCTCCCAGCACTCCCAATACACGTTCTCAGGCTCACTCTCACTCTCGGCACAGACTAGCTCCCAAAGTGAAAACGTCGGGCAGTCGCTCCCACCGCTTGTTCTACTGCCTTAGTTGTGTGACAGCGCTGCCACGGGATGGTGAGGAGCAGCAAGAGCTTTCAAATCGGGCACCTGGGCTGTGGGAGAAAGCGCTGGACGGTTGCAGCGTTGGAGCAGGGCTCTGCCGATGGTGCCAGTGAGACAGAGTGCTGGCAGTTCTAGGAGCTGGGCAAGCTCGCAGCCCCAGGGTGTATTTGGCTGTAAATGAAGTGGCAAGCAAAGCCCAAGAACAGCAAGGGCTTTTACCTGTGCTGTGGGAGAAGTCGCCGGAGGTTTGCAGTGTCGCAGCAGGGCTCTGCCGATCGTGAGAGAAAGTGTTGGCAGCGTTCAGAGTTAAGCGAGGACGGGGCGCCGCTGGGTGCGATCGGCAGAGCCCTGCTCCGACACCGCAAACGTCCGGCTCGTTCTCCCACAGCAATAGCGCCAGCACGGAAAGTTCTTGGTGCTCCTCACCTTGCCGCGCCAGCGCTTTCGCAGCGGAACACACAATGGTGACTGCACTTGCCTTTCCTCCAGGCACTGGAGGAGCTGCAGCTTTCTGTGCTGTCCCCTTGGCTTGTGGGCAAAATGGCAGGACGTTTGCACTGTGGGAGGCGATCTGTGGCGAGAGTGAGAGTGAGCCTGAGACTGCGTATTCAGAGCGCGTGGAGGAAAAGCAAGTGCCATTCACCTCTGTCTGTGTGTGTCTCTGTGTGTGTGTGTGACACACACTGGGCATCTGTCCTTGCCTTGCCTCCCAGCACTCCCAATACACGTTCTCAAGCTCACTCTCACTCTCGGCACAGACTAGCTCCCAAAGTGAAAACGTCGGGCAGTCGCTCCCACCGCTTGTTCTACTGCCTTAGTTGTGTGACAGCGCTGCCACGGGACGGTGAGGAGCAGCAAGAGCTTTCAAATCGGGCACCTGGGCTGTGGGAGAAAGCGCTGGACGGTTGCAGCGTTGGAGCAGGGCTCTGCCGATGGTGCCAGTGAGACAGAGTGCTGGCAGTTCTAGGAGCTGGGCAAGCTCGCAGCCCCAGGGTGTATTTTGGGTGTAAATGAAGTGGCAAGCAAAGCCCAAGAACAGCAAGGGCTTTTACCTGTGCTGTGGGAGAAGTCGCCGGAGGTTTGCAGTGTCGCAGCAGGGCTCTGCCTGTCGGGGCAGTGAGAGAGAGTGCTGGCAGGGTTCGGAGCTGGGCAAGCACGCAGGTGCAGTGTGTGCTTGGCTGCGAAAGCGGTGGTGAGGGAAGGTGAGGAGCAGCAGCTTTCTGTGCTGTCCCCTTGGCTGTGGGCAAAATGGCAGGACGTTTGCCCTGTGGGAAGCGATCTGTGCCGAGAGTGAGAGTGAGCCTGAGACTGCGTATTCAGAGCGCGTGGAGGAAAAGCAAGTGCCGTTCACCTCTGGGGGGGTGTGTGTCGCCCTATGAAAGCTCTGGCAAAGGAAGGTGAGGAAGAGCGAGAGCTTTCCGTGCTGGTAGCTTCGCTGTGGGAGAACTTGCCGGACGTTTGCAGTGTCGCAGCAGGGCTCTGCCGATCGTGAGAGAGAGTGTTGGCAGCGTTCGGAGTTAAGCGAGGACGGAGCGCCGCTGGGTGCGATCGGCAGAGCCCTGCTCCGACACCGCAAACGTCCGGCTCGTTCTCCCACAGCAATAGTGCCAGCACGGAAAGTTCTTGGTGCTCCTCACCTTGCCACGCCAGCGCTTTCGCAGCGGAACACACAATGGTGACTGCACTTGCCTTTCCTCCAGGCACTGGAGGAGCTGCAGCTTTCTGTGCTGTCCCCTTGGCTTGTGGGCAAAATGGCAGGACGTTTGCACTGTGGGAGGCGATCTGTGGCGAGAGTGAGAGTGAGCCTGAGACTGCGTATTCAGAGCGCGTGGAGGAAAAGCAAGTGCCATTCACCTCTGTCTGTGTGTGTCTCTGTGTGTGTGTGGGACACACACTGGGCATCTGCCTTTGCCTTGCCTCCCAGCACTCCCAATACACGTTCTCAGGCTCACTCTCACTCTCGGCACAGACTAGCTCCCAAAGTGAAAACGTCGGGCAGTCGCTCCCACCGCTTGTTCTACTGCCTTAGTTGTGTGACAGCGCTGCCACGGGACGGTGAGGAGCAGCAAGAGCTTTCAAATCGGGCACCTGGGCTGTGGGAGAAAGCGCTGGACGGTTGCAGCGTTGGAGCAGGGCTCTGCCGATGGTGCCAGTGAGACAGAGTGCTGGCAGTTCTAGGAGCTGGGCAAGCTCGCAGCCCCAGGGTGTATTTTGGGTGTAAATGAAGTGGCAAGCAAAGCCCAAGAACAGCAAGGGCTTTTACCTGTGCTGTGGGAGAAGTCGCCGGAGGTTTGCAGTGTCGCAGCAGGGCTCTGCCTGTCGGGGCAGTGAGCGAGAGTGCTGGCAGGGTTCGGAGCTGGGCAAGCACGCAGGTGCAGTGTGTGCTTGGCTGCGAAAGCGGTGGTGAGGGAAGGTGAGGAGCAGCAGCTTTCTGTGCTGTCCCCTTGGCTGTGGGCAAAATGGCAGGACATTTGCCCTGTGGGAAGCGATCTGTGCTGAGAGTGAGAGTGAGCCTGAGACTGCGTATTCAGAGCGCGTGGAGGAAAAGCAAGTGCCATTCACCTCTGTCTGTGTGTGTCTCTGTGTGTGTGTGTGACACACACTGGGCATCTGCCTTTGCCTTGCCTCCCAGCACTCCCAATACACGTTCTCAAGCTCACTCTCACTCTCGGCACAGACTAGCTCCCAAAGTGAAAACGTCGGGCAGTCGCTCCCACCGCTTGTTCTACTGCCTTAGTTGTGTGACAGCGCTGCCACGGGACGGTGAGGAGCAGCAAGAGCTTTCAAATCGGGCACCTGGGCTGTGGGAGAAAGCGCTGGACGGTTGCAGCGTTGGAGCAGGTCTCTGCCGATGGTGCCAGTGAGACAGAGTGCTGGCAGTTCTAGGAGCTGGGCAAGCTCGCAGCCCCAGGGTGTATTTGGCTGTAAATGAAGTGGCAAGCAAAGCCCAAGAACAGCAAGGGCTTTTACCTGTGCTGTGGGAGAAGTCGCCGGAGGTTTGCAGTGTCGCAGCAGGGCTCTGCCGATCGTGAGAGAGAGTGTTGGGAGGCGATCTGTGGCGAGAGTGTGAGTGAGCCTGAGACTGCGTATTCAGAGCGCGTGGAGGAAAAGCAAGTGCCATTCACCTCTGTCTGTGTGTGTCTCTGTGTGTGTGTGGGACACACACTGGGCATCTGCCTTTGCCTTGCCTCCCAGCACTCCCAATACACGTTCTCAGGCTCACTCTCACTCTCGGCACAGACTAGCTCCCAAAGTGAAAACGTCGGGCAGTCGCTCCCACCGCTTGTTCTACTGCCTTAGTTGTGTGACAGCGCTGCCACGGGACGGTGAGGAGCAGCAAGAGCTTTCAAATCGGGCACCTGGGCTGTGGGAGAAAGCGCTGGACGGTTGCAGCGTTGGAGCAGGGCTCTGCCGATGGTGCCAGTGAGACAGAGTGCTGGCAGTTCTAGGAGCTGGGCAAGCTCGCAGCCCCAGGGTGTATTTTGGGTGTAAATGAAGTGGCAAGCAAAGCCCAAGAAGAGCAAGGGCTTTTACCTGTGCTGTGGGAGAAGTCGCCGGAGGTTTGCAGTGTCGCAGCAGGGCTCTGCCGGTCGGGGCAGTGAGCGAGAGTGCTGGCAGGGTTCGGAGCTGGGCAAGCACGCAGGTGCAGTGTGTGCTTGGCTGCGAAAGCGGTGGTGAGGGAAGGTGAGGAGCAGCAGCTTTCTGTGCTGTCCCCTTGGCTGTGGGCAAAATGGCAGGACATTTGCCCTGTGGGAAGCGATCTGTGCTGAGAGTGAGAGTGAGCCTGAGACTGCGTATTCAGAGCGCGTGGAGGAAAAGCAAGTGCCATTCACCTCTGTCTGTGTGTGTCTCTGTGTGTGTGTGTGACACACACTGCGCATCTGCCTTTGCCTTGCCTCCCAGCACTCCCAATACACGTTCTCAAGCTCACTCTCACTCTCGGCACAGACTAGCTCCCAAAGTGAAAACGTCGGGCAGTCGCTCCCACCGCTTGTTCTACTGCCTTAGTTGTGTGACAGCGCTGCCACGGGACGGTGAGGAGCAGCAAGAGCTTTCAAATCGGGCACCTGGGCTGTGGGAGAAAGCGCTGGACGGTTGCAGCGTTGGAGCAGGGCTCTGCCGATGGTGCCAGTGAGACAGAGTGCTGGCAGTTCTAGGAGCTGGGCAAGCTCGCAGCCCCAGGGTGTATTTGGCTGTAAATGAAGTGGCAAGCAAAGCCCAAGAACAGCAAGGGCTTTTACCTGTGCTGTGGGAGAAGTCGCCGGAGGTTTGCAGTGTCGCAGCAGGGCTCTGCCGATCGTGAGAGAGAGTGTTGGGAGGCGATCTGTGGCGAGAGTGTGAGTGAGCCTGAGACTGCGTATTCAGAGCGCGTGGAGGAAAAGCAAGTGCCATTCACCTCTGTCTGTGTGTGTCTCTGTGTGTGTGTGGGACACACACTGGGCATCTGCCTTTGCCTTGCCTCCCAGCACTCCCAATACACGTTCTCAGGCTCACTCTCACTCTCGGCACAGACTAGCTCCCAAAGTGAAAACGTCGGGCAGTCGCTCCCACCGCTTGTTCTACTGCCTTAGTTGTGTGACAGCGCTGCCACGGGATGGTGAGGAGCAGCAAGAGCTTTCAAATCGGGCACCTGGGCTGTGGGAGAAAGCGCTGGACGGTTGCAGCGTTGGAGCAGGGCTCTGCCGATGGTGCCAGTGAGACAGAGTGCTGGCAGTTCTAGGAGCTGGGCAAGCTCGCAGCCCCAGGGTGTATTTGGCTGTAAATGAAGTGGCAAGCAAAGCCCAAGAAGAGCAAGGGCTTTTACCTGTGCTGTGGGAGAAGTCGCCGGAGGTTTGCAGTGTCGCAGCAGGGCTCTGCCGATCGTGAGAGAAAGTGTTGGCAGCGTTCAGAGTTAAGCGAGGACGGGGCGCCGCTGGGTGCGATCGGCAGAGCCCTGCTCCGACACCGCAAACGTCCGGCTCGTTCTCCCACAGCAATAGCGCCAGCACGGAAAGTTCTTGGTGCTCCTCACCTTGCCGCGCCAGCGCTTTCGCAGCGGAACACACAATGGTGACTGCACTTGCCTTTCCTCCAGGCACTGGAGGAGCTGCAGCTTTCTGTGCTGTCCCCTTGGCTTGTGGGCAAAATGGCAGGACGTTTGCACTGTGGGAGGCGATCTGTGGCGAGAGTGAGAGTGAGCCTGAGACTGCGTATTCAGAGCGCGTGGAGGAAAAGCAAGTGCCATTCACCTCTGTCTGTGTGTGTCTCTGTGTGTGTGTGTGACACACACTGGGCATCTGTCCTTGCCTTGCCTCCCAGCACTCCCAATACACGTTCTCAAGCTCACTCTCACTCTCGGCACAGACTAGCTCCCAAAGTGAAAACGTCGGGCAGTCGCTCCCACCGCTTGTTCTACTGCCTTAGTTGTGTGACAGCGCTGCCACGGGATGGTGAGGAGCAGCAAGAGCTTTCAAATCGGGCACCTGGGCTGTGGGAGAAAGCGCTGGACGGTTGCAGCGTTGGAGCAGGGCTCTGCCGATGGTGCCAGTGAGACAGAGTGCTGGCAGTTCTAGGAGCTGGGCAAGCTCGCAGCCCCAGGGTGTATTTGGCTGTAAATGAAGTGGTAAGCAAAGCCCAAGAACAGCAAGGGCTTTTACCTGTGCTGTGGGAGAAGTCGCCGGAGGTTTGCAGTGTCGCAGCAGGGCTCTGCCTGTCGGGGCAGTGAGAGAGAGTGCTGGCAGGGTTCGGAGCTGGGCAAGCACGCAGGTGCAGTGTGTGCTTGGCTGCGAAAGCGGTGGTGAGGGAAGGTGAGGAGCAGCAGCTTTCTGTGCTGTCCCCTTGGCTGTGGGCAAAATGGCAGGACGTTTGCCCTGTGGGAAGCGATCTGTGCCGAGAGTGAGAGTGAGCCTGAGACTGCGTATTCAGAGCGCGTGGAGGAAAAGCAAGTGCCGTTCACCTCTGGGGGGGTGTGTGTCGCCCTATGAAAGCTCTGGCAAAGGAAGGTGAGGAAGAGCGAGAGCTTTCCGTGCTGGTAGCTTCGCTGTGGGAGAACTTGCCGGACGTTTGCAGTGTCGCAGCAGGGCTCTGCCGATCGTGAGAGAGAGTGTTGGCAGCGTTCGGAGTTAAGCGAGGACGGAGCGCCGCTGGGTGCGATCGGCAGAGCCCTGCTCCGACACCGCAAACGTCCGGCTCGTTCTCCCACAGCAATAGTGCCAGCACGGAAAGTTCTTGGTGCTCCTCACCTTGCCACGCCAGCGCTTTCGCAGCGGAACACACAATGGTGACTGCACTTGCCTTTCCTCCAGGCACTGGAGGAGCTGCAGCTTTCTGTGCTGTCCCCTTGGCTTGTGGGCAAAATGGCAGGACGTTTGCACTGTGGGAGGCGATCTGTGGCGAGAGTGAGAGTGAGCCTGAGACTGCGTATTCAGAGCGCGTGGAGGAAAAGCAAGTGCCATTCACCTCTGTCTGTGTGTGTCTCTGTGTGTGTGTGGGACACACACTGGGCATCTGCCTTTGCCTTGCCTCCCAGCACTCCCAATACACGTTCTCAGGCTCACTCTCACTCTCGGCACAGACTAGCTCCCAAAGTGAAAACGTCGGGCAGTCGCTCCCACCGCTTGTTCTACTGCCTTAGTTGTGTGACAGCGCTGCCACGGGACGGTGAGGAGCAGCAAGAGCTTTCAAATCGGGCACCTGGGCTGTGGGAGAAAGCGCTGGACGGTTGCAGCGTTGGAGCAGGGCTCTGCCGATGGTGCCAGTGAGACAGAGTGCTGGCAGTTCTAGGAGCTGGGCAAGCTCGCAGCCCCAGGGTGTATTTTGGGTGTAAATGAAGTGGCAAGCAAAGCCCAAGAAGAGCAAGGGCTTTTACCTGTGCTGTGGGAGAAGTCGCCGGAGGTTTGCAGTGTCGCAGCAGGGCTCTGCCGGTCGGGGCAGTGAGCGAGAGTGCTGGCAGGGTTCGGAGCTGGGCAAGCACGCAGGTGCAGTGTGTGCTTGGCTGCGAAAGCGGTGGTGAGGGAAGGTGAGGAGCAGCAGCTTTCTGTGCTGTCCCCTTGGCTGTGGGCAAAATGGCAGGACATTTGCCCTGTGGGAAGCGATCTGTGCTGAGAGTGAGAGTGAGCCTGAGACTGCGTATTCAGAGCGCGTGGAGGAAAAGCAAGTGCCATTCACCTCTGTCTGTGTGTGTCTCTGTGTGTGTGTGTGACACACACTGCGCATCTGCCTTTGCCTTGCCTCCCAGCACTCCCAATACACGTTCTCAAGCTCACTCTCACTCTCGGCACAGACTAGCTCCCAAAGTGAAAACGTCGGGCAGTCGCTCCCACCGCTTGTTCTACTGCCTTAGTTGTGTGACAGCGCTGCCACGGGACGGTGAGGAGCAGCAAGAGCTTTCAAATCGGGCACCTGGGCTGTGGGAGAAAGCGCTGGACGGTTGCAGCGTTGGAGCAGGGCTCTGCCGATGGTGCCAGTGAGACAGAGTGCTGGCAGTTCTAGGAGCTGGGCAAGCTCGCAGCCCCAGGGTGTATTTGGCTGTAAATGAAGTGGCAAGCAAAGCCCAAGAACAGCAAGGGCTTTTACCTGTGCTGTGGGAGAAGTCGCCGGAGGTTTGCAGTGTCGCAGCAGGGCTCTGCCGATCGTGAGAGAGAGTGTTGGGAGGCGATCTGTGGCGAGAGTGTGAGTGAGCCTGAGACTGCGTATTCAGAGCGCGTGGAGGAAAAGCAAGTGCCATTCACCTCTGTCTGTGTGTGTCTCTGTGTGTGTGTGGGACACACACTGGGCATCTGCCTTTGCCTTGCCTCCCAGCACTCCCAATACACGTTCTCAGGCTCACTCTCACTCTCGGCACAGACTAGCTCCCAAAGTGAAAACGTCGGGCAGTCGCTCCCACCGCTTGTTCTACTGCCTTAGTTGTGTGACAGCGCTGCCACGGGATGGTGAGGAGCAGCAAGAGCTTTCAAATCGGGCACCTGGGCTGTGGGAGAAAGCGCTGGACGGTTGCAGCGTTGGAGCAGGGCTCTGCCGATGGTGCCAGTGAGACAGAGTGCTGGCAGTTCTAGGAGCTGGGCAAGCTCGCAGCCCCAGGGTGTATTTGGCTGTAAATGAAGTGGCAAGCAAAGCCCAAGAACAGCAAGGGCTTTTACCTGTGCTGTGGGAGAAGTCGCCGGAGGTTTGCAGTGTCGCAGCAGGGCTCTGCCGATCGTGAGAGAAAGTGTTGGCAGCGTTCAGAGTTAAGCGAGGACGGGGCGCCGCTGGGTGCGATCGGCAGAGCCCTGCTCCGACACCGCAAACGTCCGGCTCGTTCTCCCACAGCAATAGCGCCAGCACGGAAAGTTCTTGGTGCTCCTCACCTTGCCGCGCCAGCGCTTTCGCAGCGGAACACACAATGGTGACTGCACTTGCCTTTCCTCCAGGCACTGGAGGAGCTGCAGCTTTCTGTGCTGTCCCCTTGGCTTGTGGGCAAAATGGCAGGACGTTTGCACTGTGGGAGGCGATCTGTGGCGAGAGTGAGAGTGAGCCTGAGACTGCGTATTCAGAGCGCGTGGAGGAAAAGCAAGTGCCATTCACCTCTGTCTGTGTGTGTCTCTGTGTGTGTGTGTGACACACACTGGGCATCTGTCCTTGCCTTGCCTCCCAGCACTCCCAATACACGTTCTCAAGCTCACTCTCACTCTCGGCACAGACTAGCTCCCAAAGTGAAAACGTCGGGCAGTCGCTCCCACCGCTTGTTCTACTGCCTTAGTTGTGTGACAGCGCTGCCACGGGACGGTGAGGAGCAGCAAGAGCTTTCAAATCGGGCACCTGGGCTGTGGGAGAAAGCGCTGGACGGTTGCAGCGTTGGAGCAGGGCTCTGCCGATGGTGCCAGTGAGACAGAGTGCTGGCAGTTCTAGGAGCTGGGCAAGCTCGCAGCCCCAGGGTGTATTTTGGGTGTAAATGAAGTGGCAAGCAAAGCCCAAGAACAGCAAGGGCTTTTACCTGTGCTGTGGGAGAAGTCGCCGGAGGTTTGCAGTGTCGCAGCAGGGCTCTGCCTGTCGGGGCAGTGAGAGAGAGTGCTGGCAGGGTTCGGAGCTGGGCAAGCACGCAGGTGCAGTGTGTGCTTGGCTGCGAAAGCGGTGGTGAGGGAAGGTGAGGAGCAGCAGCTTTCTGTGCTGTCCCCTTGGCTGTGGGCAAAATGGCAGGACGTTTGCCCTGTGGGAAGCGATCTGTGCCGAGAGTGAGAGTGAGCCTGAGACTGCGTATTCAGAGCGCGTGGAGGAAAAGCAAGTGCCGTTCACCTCTGGGGGGGTGTGTGTCGCCCTATGAAAGCTCTGGCAAAGGAAGGTGAGGAAGAGCGAGAGCTTTCCGTGCTGGTAGCTTCGCTGTGGGAGAACTTGCCGGACGTTTGCAGTGTCGCAGCAGGGCTCTGCCGATCGTGAGAGAGAGTGTTGGCAGCGTTCGGAGTTAAGCGAGGACGGAGCGCCGCTGGGTGCGATCAGCAGAGCCCTGCTCCGACACCGCAAACGTCCGGCTCGTTCTCCCACAGCAATAGTGCCAGCACGGAAAGTTCTTGGTGCTCCTCACCTTGCCACGCCAGCGCTTTCGCAGCGGAACACACAATGGTGACTGCACTTGCCTTTCCTCCAGGCACTGGAGGAGCTGCAGCTTTCTGTGCTGTCCCCTTGGCTTGTGGGCAAAATGGCAGGACGTTTGCACTGTGGGAGGCGATCTGTGGCGAGAGTGAGAGTGAGCCTGAGACTGCGTATTCAGAGCGCGTGGAGGAAAAGCAAGTGCCATTCACCTCTGTCTGTGTGTGTCTCTGTGTGTGTGTGGGACACACACTGGGCATCTGCCTTTGCCTTGCCTCCCAGCACTCCCAATACACGTTCTCAGGCTCACTCTCACTCTCGGCACAGACTAGCTCCCAAAGTGAAAACGTCGGGCAGTCGCTCCCACCGCTTGTTCTACTGCCTTAGTTGTGTGACAGCGCTGCCACGGGACGGTGAGGAGCAGCAAGAGCTTTCAAATCGGGCACCTGGGCTGTGGGAGAAAGCGCTGGACGGTTGCAGCGTTGGAGCAGGGCTCTGCCGATGGTGCCAGTGAGACAGAGTGCTGGCAGTTCTAGGAGCTGGGCAAGCTCGCAGCCCCAGGGTGTATTTTGGGTGTAAATGAAGTGGCAAGCAAAGCCCAAGAACAGCAAGGGCTTTTACCTGTGCTGTGGGAGAAGTCGCCGGAGGTTTGCAGTGTCGCAGCAGGGCTCTGCCTGTCGGGGCAGTGAGCGAGAGTGCTGGCAGGGTTCGGAGCTGGGCAAGCACGCAGGTGCAGTGTGTGCTTGGCTGCGAAAGCGGTGGTGAGGGAAGGTGAGGAGCAGCAGCTTTCTGTGCTGTCCCCTTGGCTGTGGGCAAAATGGCAGGACATTTGCCCTGTGGGAAGCGATCTGTGCTGAGAGTGAGAGTGAGCCTGAGACTGCGTATTCAGAGCGCGTGGAGGAAAAGCAAGTGCCATTCACCTCTGTCTGTGTGTGTCTCTGTGTGTGTGTGTGACACACACTGGGCATCTGCCTTTGCCTTGCCTCCCAGCACTCCCAATACACGTTCTCAAGCTCACTCTCACTCTCGGCACAGACTAGCTCCCAAAGTGAAAACGTCGGGCAGTCGCTCCCACCGCTTGTTCTACTGCCTTAGTTGTGTGACAGCGCTGCCACGGGACGGTGAGGAGCAGCAAGAGCTTTCAAATCGGGCACCTGGGCTGTGGGAGAAAGCGCTGGACGGTTGCAGCGTTGGAGCAGGTCTCTGCCGATGGTGCCAGTGAGACAGAGTGCTGGCAGTTCTAGGAGCTGGGCAAGCTCGCAGCCCCAGGGTGTATTTGGCTGTAAATGAAGTGGCAAGCAAAGCCCAAGAACAGCAAGGGCTTTTACCTGTGCTGTGGGAGAAGTCGCCGGAGGTTTGCAGTGTCGCAGCAGGGCTCTGCCGATCGTGAGAGAGAGTGTTGGGAGGCGATCTGTGGCGAGAGTGTGAGTGAGCCTGAGACTGCGTATTCAGAGCGCGTGGAGGAAAAGCAAGTGCCATTCACCTCTGTCTGTGTGTGTCTCTGTGTGTGTGTGGGACACACACTGGGCATCTGCCTTTGCCTTGCCTCCCAGCACTCCCAATACACGTTCTCAGGCTCACTCTCACTCTCGGCACAGACTAGCTCCCAAAGTGAAAACGTCGGGCAGTCGCTCCCACCGCTTGTTCTACTGCCTTAGTTGTGTGACAGCGCTGCCACGGGACGGTGAGGAGCAGCAAGAGCTTTCAAATCGGGCACCTGGGCTGTGGGAGAAAGCGCTGGACGGTTGCAGCGTTGGAGCAGGGCTCTGCCGATGGTGCCAGTGAGACAGAGTGCTGGCAGTTCTAGGAGCTGGGCAAGCTCGCAGCCCCAGGGTGTATTTTGGGTGTAAATGAAGTGGCAAGCAAAGCCCAAGAAGAGCAAGGGCTTTTACCTGTGCTGTGGGAGAAGTCGCCGGAGGTTTGCAGTGTCGCAGCAGGGCTCTGCCGGTCGGGGCAGTGAGCGAGAGTGCTGGCAGGGTTCGGAGCTGGGCAAGCACGCAGGTGCAGTGTGTGCTTGGCTGCGAAAGCGGTGGTGAGGGAAGGTGAGGAGCAGCAGCTTTCTGTGCTGTCCCCTTGGCTGTGGGCAAAATGGCAGGACATTTGCCCTGTGGGAAGCGATCTGTGCTGAGAGTGAGAGTGAGCCTGAGACTGCGTATTCAGAGCGCGTGGAGGAAAAGCAAGTGCCATTCACCTCTGTCTGTGTGTGTCTCTGTGTGTGTGTGTGACACACACTGCGCATCTGCCTTTGCCTTGCCTCCCAGCACTCCCAATACACGTTCTCAAGCTCACTCTCACTCTCGGCACAGACTAGCTCCCAAAGTGAAAACGTCGGGCAGTCGCTCCCACCGCTTGTTCTACTGCCTTAGTTGTGTGACAGCGCTGCCACGGGACGGTGAGGAGCAGCAAGAGCTTTCAAATCGGGCACCTGGGCTGTGGGAGAAAGCGCTGGACGGTTGCAGCGTTGGAGCAGGGCTCTGCCGATGGTGCCAGTGAGACAGAGTGCTGGCAGTTCTAGGAGCTGGGCAAGCTCGCAGCCCCAGGGTGTATTTGGGTGTAAATGAAGTGGCAAGCAAAGCCCAAGAACAGCAAGGGCTTTTACCTGTGCTGTGGGAGAAGTCGCCGGAGGTTTGCAGTGTCGCAGCAGGGCTCTGCCGATCGTGAGAGAGAGTGTTGGGAGGCGATCTGTGGCGAGAGTGTGAGTGAGCCTGAGACTGCGTATTCAGAGCGCGTGGAGGAAAAGCAAGTGCCATTCACCTCTGTCTGTGTGTGTCTCTGTGTGTGTGTGGGACACACACTGGGCATCTGCCTTTGCCTTGCCTCCCAGCACTCCCAATACACGTTCTCAGGCTCACTCTCACTCTCGGCACAGACTAGCTCCCAAAGTGAAAACGTCGGGCAGTCGCTCCCACCGCTTGTTCTACTGCCTTAGTTGTGTGACAGCGCTGCCACGGGATGGTGAGGAGCAGCAAGAGCTTTCAAATCGGGCACCTGGGCTGTGGGAGAAAGCGCTGGACGGTTGCAGCGTTGGAGCAGGGCTCTGCCGATGGTGCCAGTGAGACAGAGTGCTGGCAGTTCTAGGAGCTGGGCAAGCTCGCAGCCCCAGGGTGTATTTGGCTGTAAATGAAGTGGCAAGCAAAGCCCAAGAACAGCAAGGGCTTTTACCTGTGCTGTGGGAGAAGTCGCCGGAGGTTTGCAGTGTCGCAGCAGGGCTCTGCCGATCGTGAGAGAAAGTGTTGGCAGCGTTCAGAGTTAAGCGAGGACGGGGCGCCGCTGGGTGCGATCGGCAGAGCCCTGCTCCGACACCGCAAACGTCCGGCTCGTTCTCCCACAGCAATAGCGCCAGCACGGAAAGTTCTTGGTGCTCCTCACCTTGCCGCGCCAGCGCTTTCGCAGCGGAACACACAATGGTGACTGCACTTGCCTTTCCTCCAGGCACTGGAGGAGCTGCAGCTTTCTGTGCTGTCCCCTTGGCTTGTGGGCAAAATGGCAGGACGTTTGCACTGTGGGAGGCGATCTGTGGCGAGAGTGAGAGTGAGCCTGAGACTGCGTATTCAGAGCGCGTGGAGGAAAAGCAAGTGCCATTCACCTCTGTCTGTGTGTGTCTCTGTGTGTGTGTGTGACACACACTGGGCATCTGTCCTTGCCTTGCCTCCCAGCACTCCCAATACACGTTCTCAAGCTCACTCTCACTCTCGGCACAGACTAGCTCCCAAAGTGAAAACGTCGGGCAGTCGCTCCCACCGCTTGTTCTACTGCCTTAGTTGTGTGACAGCGCTGCCACGGGACGGTGAGGAGCAGCAAGAGCTTTCAAATCGGGCACCTGGGCTGTGGGAGAAAGCGCTGGACGGTTGCAGCGTTGGAGCAGGGCTCTGCCGATGGTGCCAGTGAGACAGAGTGCTGGCAGTTCTAGGAGCTGGGCAAGCTCGCAGCCCCAGGGTGTATTTTGGGTGTAAATGAAGTGGCAAGCAAAGCCCAAGAACAGCAAGGGCTTTTACCTGTGCTGTGGGAGAAGTCGCCGGAGGTTTGCAGTGTCGCAGCAGGGCTCTGCCTGTCGGGGCAGTGAGAGAGAGTGCTGGCAGGGTTCGGAGCTGGGCAAGCACGCAGGTGCAGTGTGTGCTTGGCTGCGAAAGCGGTGGTGAGGGAAGGTGAGGAGCAGCAGCTTTCTGTGCTGTCCCCTTGGCTGTGGGCAAAATGGCAGGACGTTTGCCCTGTGGGAAGCGATCTGTGCCGAGAGTGAGAGTGAGCCTGAGACTGCGTATTCAGAGCGCGTGGAGGAAAAGCAAGTGCCGTTCACCTCTGGGGGGGTGTGTGTCGCCCTATGAAAGCTCTGGCAAAGGAAGGTGAGGAAGAGCGAGAGCTTTCCGTGCTGGTAGCTTCGCTGTGGGAGAACTTGCCGGACGTTTGCAGTGTCGCAGCAGGGCTCTGCCGATCGTGAGAGAGAGTGTTGGCAGCGTTCGGAGTTAAGCGAGGACGGAGCGCCGCTGGGTGCGATCGGCAGAGCCCTGCTCCGACACCGCAAACGTCCGGCTCGTTCTCCCACAGCAATAGTGCCAGCACGGAAAGTTCTTGGTGCTCCTCACCTTGCCACGCCAGCGCTTTCGCAGCGGAACACACAATGGTGACTGCACTTGCCTTTCCTCCAGGCACTGGAGGAGCTGCAGCTTTCTGTGCTGTCCCCTTGGCTTGTGGGCAAAATGGCAGGACGTTTGCACTGTGGGAGGCGATCTGTGGCGAGAGTGAGAGTGAGCCTGAGACTGCGTATTCAGAGCGCGTGGAGGAAAAGCAAGTGCCATTCACCTCTGTCTGTGTGTGTCTCTGTGTGTGTGTGGGACACACACTGGGCATCTGCCTTTGCCTTGCCTCCCAGCACTCCCAATACACGTTCTCAGGCTCACTCTCACTCTCGGCACAGACTAGCTCCCAAAGTGAAAACGTCGGGCAGTCGCTCCCACCGCTTGTTCTACTGCCTTAGTTGTGTGACAGCGCTGCCACGGGACGGTGAGGAGCAGCAAGAGCTTTCAAATCGGGCACCTGGGCTGTGGGAGAAAGCGCTGGACGGTTGCAGCGTTGGAGCAGGGCTCTGCCGATGGTGCCAGTGAGACAGAGTGCTGGCAGTTCTAGGAGCTGGGCAAGCTCGCAGCCCCAGGGTGTATTTTGGGTGTAAATGAAGTGGCAAGCAAAGCCCAAGAACAGCAAGGGCTTTTACCTGTGCTGTGGGAGAAGTCGCCGGAGGTTTGCAGTGTCGCAGCAGGGCTCTGCCTGTCGGGGCAGTGAGCGAGAGTGCTGGCAGGGTTCGGAGCTGGGCAAGCACGCAGGTGCAGTGTGTGCTTGGCTGCGAAAGCGGTGGTGAGGGAAGGTGAGGAGCAGCAGCTTTCTGTGCTGTCCCCTTGGCTGTGGGCAAAATGGCAGGACATTTGCCCTGTGGGAAGCGATCTGTGCTGAGAGTGAGAGTGAGCCTGAGACTGCGTATTCAGAGCGCGTGGAGGAAAAGCAAGTGCCATTCACCTCTGTCTGTGTGTGTCTCTGTGTGTGTGTGTGACACACACTGGGCATCTGCCTTTGCCTTGCCTCCCAGCACTCCCAATACACGTTCTCAAGCTCACTCTCACTCTCGGCACAGACTAGCTCCCAAAGTGAAAACGTCGGGCAGTCGCTCCCACCGCTTGTTCTACTGCCTTAGTTGTGTGACAGCGCTGCCACGGGACGGTGAGGAGCAGCAAGAGCTTTCAAATCGGGCACCTGGGCTGTGGGAGAAAGCGCTGGACGGTTGCAGCGTTGGAGCAGGTCTCTGCCGATGGTGCCAGTGAGACAGAGTGCTGGCAGTTCTAGGAGCTGGGCAAGCTCGCAGCCCCAGGGTGTATTTGGCTGTAAATGAAGTGGCAAGCAAAGCCCAAGAACAGCAAGGGCTTTTACCTGTGCTGTGGGAGAAGTCGCCGGAGGTTTGCAGTGTCGCAGCAGGGCTCTGCCGATCGTGAGAGAGAGTGTTGGGAGGCGATCTGTGGCGAGAGTGTGAGTGAGCCTGAGACTGCGTATTCAGAGCGCGTGGAGGAAAAGCAAGTGCCATTCACCTCTGTCTGTGTGTGTCTCTGTGTGTGTGTGGGACACACACTGGGCATCTGCCTTTGCCTTGCCTCCCAGCACTCCCAATACACGTTCTCAGGCTCACTCTCACTCTCGGCACAGACTAGCTCCCAAAGTGAAAACGTCGGGCAGTCGCTCCCACCGCTTGTTCTACTGCCTTAGTTGTGTGACAGCGCTGCCACGGGACGGTGAGGAGCAGCAAGAGCTTTCAAATCGGGCACCTGGGCTGTGGGAGAAAGCGCTGGACGGTTGCAGCGTTGGAGCAGGGCTCTGCCGATGGTGCCAGTGAGACAGAGTGCTGGCAGTTCTAGGAGCTGGGCAAGCTCGCAGCCCCAGGGTGTATTTTGGGTGTAAATGAAGTGGCAAGCAAAGCCCAAGAAGAGCAAGGGCTTTTACCTGTGCTGTGGGAGAAGTCGCCGGAGGTTTGCAGTGTCGCAGCAGGGCTCTGCCGGTCGGGGCAGTGAGCGAGAGTGCTGGCAGGGTTCGGAGCTGGGCAAGCACGCAGGTGCAGTGTGTGCTTGGCTGCGAAAGCGGTGGTGAGGGAAGGTGAGGAGCAGCAGCTTTCTGTGCTGTCCCCTTGGCTGTGGGCAAAATGGCAGGACATTTGCCCTGTGGGAAGCGATCTGTGCTGAGAGTGAGAGTGAGCCTGAGACTGCGTATTCAGAGCGCGTGGAGGAAAAGCAAGTGCCATTCACCTCTGTCTGTGTGTGTCTCTGTGTGTGTGTGTGACACACACTGGGCATCTGCCTTTGCCTTGCCTCCCAGCACTCCCAATACACGTTCTCAAGCTCACTCTCACTCTCGGCACAGACTAGCTCCCAAAGTGAAAACGTCGGGCAGTCGCTCCCACCGCTTGTTCTACTGCCTTAGTTGTGTGACAGCGCTGCCACGGGACGGTGAGGAGCAGCAAGAGCTTTCAAATCGGGCACCTGGGCTGTGGGAGAAAGCGCTGGACGGTTGCAGCGTTGGAGCAGGGCTCTGCCGATGGTGCCAGTGAGACAGAGTGCTGGCAGTTCTAGGAGCTGGGCAAGCTCGCAGCCCCAGGGTGTATTTGGCTGTAAATGAAGTGGCAAGCAAAGCCCAAGAACAGCAAGGGCTTTTACCTGTGCTGTGGGAGAAGTCGCCGGAGGTTTGCAGTGTCGCAGCAGGGCTCTGCCGATCGTGAGAGAGAGTGTTGGGAGGCGATCTGTGGCGAGAGTGTGAGTGAGCCTGAGACTGCGTATTCAGAGCGCGTGGAGGAAAAGCAAGTGCCATTCACCTCTGTCTGTGTGTGTCTCTGTGTGTGTGTGGGACACACACTGGGCATCTGCCTTTGCCTTGCCTCCCAGCACTCCCAATACACGTTCTCAGGCTCACTCTCACTCTCGGCACAGACTAGCTCCCAAAGTGAAAACGTCGGGCAGTCGCTCCCACCGCTTGTTCTACTGCCTTAGTTGTGTGACAGCGCTGCCACGGGATGGTGAGGAGCAGCAAGAGCTTTCAAATCGGGCACCTGGGCTGTGGGAGAAAGCGCTGGACGGTTGCAGCGTTGGAGCAGGGCTCTGCCGATGGTGCCAGTGAGACAGAGTGCTGGCAGTTCTAGGAGCTGGGCAAGCTCGCAGCCCCAGGGTGTATTTGGCTGTAAATGAAGTGGCAAGCAAAGCCCAAGAACAGCAAGGGCTTTTACCTGTGCTGTGGGAGAAGTCGCCGGAGGTTTGCAGTGTCGCAGCAGGGCTCTGCCGATCGTGAGAGAAAGTGTTGGCAGCGTTCAGAGTTAAGCGAGGACGGGGCGCCGCTGGGTGCGATCGGCAGAGCCCTGCTCCGACACCGCAAACGTCCGGCTCGTTCTCCCACAGCAATAGCGCCAGCACGGAAAGTTCTTGGTGCTCCTCACCTTGCCGCGCCAGCGCTTTCGCAGCGGAACACACAATGGTGACTGCACTTGCCTTTCCTCCAGGCACTGGAGGAGCTGCAGCTTTCTGTGCTGTCCCCTTGGCTTGTGGGCAAAATGGCAGGACGTTTGCACTGTGGGAGGCGATCTGTGGCGAGAGTGAGAGTGAGCCTGAGACTGCGTATTCAGAGCGCGTGGAGGAAAAGCAAGTGCCATTCACCTCTGTCTGTGTGTGTCTCTGTGTGTGTGTGTGACACACACTGGGCATCTGTCCTTGCCTTGCCTCCCAGCACTCCCAATACACGTTCTCAAGCTCACTCTCACTCTCGGCACAGACTAGCTCCCAAAGTGAAAACGTCGGGCAGTCGCTCCCACCGCTTGTTCTACTGCCTTAGTTGTGTGACAGCGCTGCCACGGGACGGTGAGGAGCAGCAAGAGCTTTCAAATCGGGCACCTGGGCTGTGGGAGAAAGCGCTGGACGGTTGCAGCGTTGGAGCAGGGCTCTGCCGATGGTGCCAGTGAGACAGAGTGCTGGCAGTTCTAGGAGCTGGGCAAGCTCGCAGCCCCAGGGTGTATTTTGGGTGTAAATGAAGTGGCAAGCAAAGCCCAAGAACAGCAAGGGCTTTTACCTGTGCTGTGGGAGAAGTCGCCGGAGGTTTGCAGTGTCGCAGCAGGGCTCTGCCTGTCGGGGCAGTGAGAGAGAGTGCTGGCAGGGTTCGGAGCTGGGCAAGCACGCAGGTGCAGTGTGTGCTTGGCTGCGAAAGCGGTGGTGAGGGAAGGTGAGGAGCAGCAGCTTTCTGTGCTGTCCCCTTGGCTGTGGGCAAAATGGCAGGACGTTTGCCCTGTGGGAAGCGATCTGTGCCGAGAGTGAGAGTGAGCCTGAGACTGCGTATTCAGAGCGCGTGGAGGAAAAGCAAGTGCCGTTCACCTCTGGGGGGGTGTGTGTCGCCCTATGAAAGCTCTGGCAAAGGAAGGTGAGGAAGAGCGAGAGCTTTCCGTGCTGGTAGCTTCGCTGTGGGAGAACTTGCCGGACGTTTGCAGTGTCGCAGCAGGGCTCTGCCGATCGTGAGAGAGAGTGTTGGCAGCGTTCGGAGTTAAGCGAGGACGGAGCGCCGCTGGGTGCGATCAGCAGAGCCCTGCTCCGACACCGCAAACGTCCGGCTCGTTCTCCCACAGCAATAGTGCCAGCACGGAAAGTTCTTGGTGCTCCTCACCTTGCCACGCCAGCGCTTTCGCAGCGGAACACACAATGGTGACTGCACTTGCCTTTCCTCCAGGCACTGGAGGAGCTGCAGCTTTCTGTGCTGTCCCCTTGGCTTGTGGGCAAAATGGCAGGACGTTTGCACTGTGGGAGGCGATCTGTGGCGAGAGTGAGAGTGAGCCTGAGACTGCGTATTCAGAGCGCGTGGAGGAAAAGCAAGTGCCATTCACCTCTGTCTGTGTCTCTGTGTGTGTGTGGGACACACACTGGGCATCTGCCTTTGCCTTGCCTCCCAGCACTCCCAATACACGTTCTCAGGCTCACTCTCACTCTCGGCACAGACTAGCTCCCAAAGTGAAAACGTCGGGCAGTCGCTCCCACCGCTTGTTCTACTGCCTTAGTTGTGTGACAGCGCTGCCACGGGATGGTGAGGAGCAGCAAGAGCTTTCAAATCGGGCACCTGGGCTGTGGGAGAAAGCGCTGGACGGTTGCAGCGTTGGAGCAGGGCTCTGCCGATGGTGCCAGTGAGACAGAGTGCTGGCAGTTCTAGGAGCTGGGCAAGCTCGCAGCCCCAGGGTGTATTTGGCTGTAAATGAAGTGGCAAGCAAAGCCCAAGAACAGCAAGGGCTTTTACCTGTGCTGTGGGAGAAGTCGCCGGAGGTTTGCAGTGTCGCAGCAGGGCTCTGCCTGTCGGGGCAGTGAGCGAGAGTGCTGGCAGGGTTCGGAGCTGGGCAAGCACGCAGGTGCAGTGTGTGCTTGGCTGCGAAAGCGGTGGTGAGGGAAGGTGAGGAGCAGCAGCTTTCTGTGCTGTCCCCTTGGCTGTGGGCAAAATGGCAGGACATTTGCCCTGTGGGAAGCGATCTGTGCTGAGAGTGAGAGTGAGCCTGAGACTGCGTATTCAGAGCGCGTGGAGGAAAAGCAAGTGCCATTCACCTCTGTCTGTGTGTGTCTCTGTGTGTGTGTGTGACACACACTGGGCATCTGCCTTTGCCTTGCCTCCCAGCACTCCCAATACACGTTCTCAAGCTCACTCTCACTCTCGGCACAGACTAGCTCCCAAAGTGAAAACGTCGGGCAGTCGCTCCCACCGCTTGTTCTACTGCCTTAGTTGTGTGACAGCGCTGCCACGGGACGGTGAGGAGCAGCAAGAGCTTTCAAATCGGGCACCTGGGCTGTGGGAGAAAGCGCTGGACGGTTGCAGCGTTGGAGCAGGTCTCTGCCGATGGTGCCAGTGAGACAGAGTGCTGGCAGTTCTAGGAGCTGGGCAAGCTCGCAGCCCCAGGGTGTATTTGGGTGTAAATGAAGTGGCAAGCAAAGCCCAAGAACAGCAAGGGCTTTTACCTGTGCTGTGGGAGAAGTCGCCGGAGGTTTGCAGTGTCGCAGCAGGGCTCTGCCGATCGTGAGAGAGAGTGTTGGGAGGCGATCTGTGGCGAGAGTGTGAGTGAGCCTGAGACTGCGTATTCAGAGCGCGTGGAGGAAAAGCAAGTGCCATTCACCTCTGTCTGTGTGTGTCTCTGTGTGTGTGTGGGACACACACTGGGCATCTGCCTTTGCCTTGCCTCCCAGCACTCCCAATACACGTTCTCAGGCTCACTCTCACTCTCGGCACAGACTAGCTCCCAAAGTGAAAACGTCGGGCAGTCGCTCCCACCGCTTGTTCTACTGCCTTAGTTGTGTGACAGCGCTGCCACGGGACGGTGAGGAGCAGCAAGAGCTTTCAAATCGGGCACCTGGGCTGTGGGAGAAAGCGCTGGACGGTTGCAGCGTTGGAGCAGGGCTCTGCCGATGGTGCCAGTGAGACAGAGTGCTGGCAGTTCTAGGAGCTGGGCAAGCTCGCAGCCCCAGGGTGTATTTGGCTGTAAATGAAGTGGCAAGCAAAGCCCAAGAACAGCAAGGGCTTTTACCTGTGCTGTGGGAGAAGTCGCCGGAGGTTTGCAGTGTCGCAGCAGGGCTCTGCCGGTCGGGGCAGTGAGCGAGAGTGCTGGCAGGGTTCGGAGCTGGGCAAGCACGCAGGTGCAGTGTGTGCTTGGCTGCGAAAGCGGTGGTGAGGGAAGGTGAGGAGCAGCAGCTTTCTGTGCTGTCCCCTTGGCTGTGGGCAAAATGGCAGGACGTTTGTCCTGTGGGAAGCGATCTGTGCCGAGAGTGAGAGTGAGCCTGAGACTGCGTATTCAGAGCGCGTGGAGGAAAAGCAAGTGCCGTTCACCTCTGGGGGGGTGTGTGTCGCCCTATGAAAGCTCTGGCAAAGGAAGGTGAGGAAGAGCGAGAGCTTTCCGTGCTGGTAGCTTCGCTGTGGGAGAACTTGCCGGAGGTTTGCAGTGTCGCAGCAGGGCTCTGCCGATCGTGAGAGAGAGTGTTGGCAGCGTTCGGAGTTAAGCGAGGACGGAGCGCCGCTGGGTGCGATCGGCAGAGCCCTGCTCCGACACCGCAAACGTCCGGCTCGTTCTCCCACAGCAATAGTGCCAGCACGGAAAGTTCTTGGTGCTCCTCACCTTGCCGCGCCAGCGCTTTCGCAGCGGAACACACAATGGTGACTGCACTTGCCTTTCCTCCAGGCACTGGAGGAGCTGCAGCTTTCTGTGCTGTCCCCTTGGCTTGTGGGCAAAATGGCAGGACGTTTGCACTGTGGGAGGCGATCTGTGGCGAGAGTGAGAGTGAGCCTGAGACTGCGTATTCAGAGCGCGTGGAGGAAAAGCAAGTGCCATTCACCTCTGTCTGTGTGTGTCTCTGTGTGTGTGTGGGACACACACTGGGCATCTGTCCTTGCCTTGCCTCCCAGCACTCACAATACACGTTCTCAGGCTCACTCTCACTCTCGGCACAGACTAGCTCCCAAAGTGAAAACGTCGGGCAGTCGCTCCCACCGCTTGTTCTACTGCCTTAGTTGTGTGACAGCGCTGCCACGGGACGGTGAGGAGCAGCAAGAGCTTTCAAATCGGGCACCTGGGCTGTGGGAGAAAGCGCTGGACGGTTGCAGCGTTGGAGCAGGTCTCTGCCGATGGTGCCAGTGAGACAGAGTGCTGGCAGTTCTAGGAGCTGGGCAAGCTCGCAGCCCCAGGGTGTATTTGGGTGTAAATGAAGTGGCAAGCAAAGCCCAAGAACAGCAAGGGCTTTTACCTGTGCTGTGGGAGAAGTCGCCGGAGGTTTGCAGTGTCGCAGCAGGGCTCTGCCGATCGTGAGAGAGAGTGTTGGGAGGCGATCTGTGGCGAGAGTGTGAGTGAGCCTGAGACTGCGTATTCAGAGCGCGTGGAGGAAAAGCAAGTGCCATTCACCTCTGTCTGTGTGTGTCTCTGTGTGTGTGTGGGACACACACTGGGCATCTGCCTTTGCCTTGCCTCCCAGCACTCCCAATACACGTTCTCAGGCTCACTCTCACTCTCGGCACAGACTAGCTCCCAAAGTGAAAACGTCGGGCAGTCGCTCCCACCGCTTGTTCTACTGCCTTAGTTGTGTGACAGCGCTGCCACGGGATGGTGAGGAGCAGCAAGAGCTTTCAAATCGGGCACCTGGGCTGTGGGAGAAAGCGCTGGACGGTTGCAGCGTTGGAGCAGGGCTCTGCCGATGGTGCCAGTGAGACAGAGTGCTGGCAGTTCTAGGAGCTGGGCAAGCTCGCAGCCCCAGGGTGTATTTGGCTGTAAATGAAGTGGCAAGCAAAGCCCAAGAACAGCAAGGGCTTTTACCTGTGCTGTGGGAGAAGTCGCCGGAGGTTTGCAGTGTCGCAGCAGGGCTCTGCCGATCGTGAGAGAAAGTGTTGGCAGCGTTCAGAGTTAAGCGAGGACGGGGCGCCGCTGGGTGCGATCGGCAGAGCCCTGCTCCGACACCGCAAACGTCCGGCTCGTTCTCCCACAGCAATAGCGCCAGCACGGAAAGTTCTTGGTGCTCCTCACCTTGCCGCGCCAGCGCTTTCGCAGCGGAACACACAATGGTGACTGCACTTGCCTTTCCTCCAGGCACTGGAGGAGCTGCAGCTTTCTGTGCTGTCCCCTTGGCTTGTGGGCAAAATGGCAGGACGTTTGCACTGTGGGAGGCGATCTGTGGCGAGAGTGAGAGTGAGCCTGAGACTGCGTATTCAGAGCGCGTGGAGGAAAAGCAAGTGCCATTCACCTCTGTCTGTGTGTGTCTCTGTGTGTGTGTGTGACACACACTGGGCATCTGTCCTTGCCTTGCCTCCCAGCACTCCCAATACACGTTCTCAAGCTCACTCTCACTCTCGGCACAGACTAGCTCCCAAAGTGAAAACGTCGGGCAGTCGCTCCCACCGCTTGTTCTACTGCCTTAGTTGTGTGACAGCGCTGCCACGGGACGGTGAGGAGCAGCAAGAGCTTTCAAATCGGGCACCTGGGCTGTGGGAGAAAGCGCTGGACGGTTGCAGCGTTGGAGCAGGGCTCTGCCGATGGTGCCAGTGAGACAGAGTGCTGGCAGTTCTAGGAGCTGGGCAAGCTCGCAGCCCCAGGGTGTATTTTGGGTGTAAATGAAGTGGCAAGCAAAGCCCAAGAACAGCAAGGGCTTTTACCTGTGCTGTGGGAGAAGTCGCCGGAGGTTTGCAGTGTCGCAGCAGGGCTCTGCCGGTCGGGGCAGTGAGAGAGAGTGCTGGCAGGGTTCGGAGCTGGGCAAGCACGCAGGTGCAGTGTGTGCTTGGCTGCGAAAGCGGTGGTGAGGGAAGGTGAGGAGCAGCAGCTTTCTGTGCTGTCCCCTTGGCTGTGGGCAAAATGGCAGGACATTTGCCCTGTGGGAAGCGATCTGTGCTGAGAGTGAGAGTGAGCCTGAGACTGCGTATTCAGAGCGCGTGGAGGAAAAGCAAGTGCCATTCACCTCTGTCTGTGTGTGTCTCTGTGCGTGTGTGGGACACACACTGGGCATCTGCCTTTGCCTTGCCTCCCAGCACTCCCAATACACGTTCTCAAGCTCACTCTCACTCTCGGCACAGACTAGCTCCCAAAGTGAAAACGTCGGGCAGTCGCTCCCACCGCTTGTTCTACTGCCTTAGTTGTGTGACAGCGCTGCCACGGGATGGTGAGGAGCAGCAAGAGCTTTCAGTGCGGGTACCTGGGCTGTGGGAGAAAGCGCTGGACGGTTGCAGCGTTGGAGCAGGTCTCTGCCGATGGTGCCAGTGAGACAGAGTGCTGGCAGTTCTAGGAGCTGGGCAAGCTCGCAGCCCCAGGGTGTACTTGGGTGTAAATGAAGTGGCAAGCAAAGCCCAAGAACAGCAAGGGCTTTTACCTGTGCTGTGGGAGAAGTCGCCGGAGGTTTGCAGTGTCGCAGCAGGGCTCTGCCGATCGTGAGAGAGAGTGTTGGGAGGCGATCTGTGGCGAGAGTGTGAGTGAGCCTGAGACTGCGTATTCAGAGCGCGTGGAGGAAAAGCAAGTGCCATTCACCTCTGTCTGTGTGTGTCTCTGTGTGTGTGTGGGACACACACTGGGCATCTGCCTTTGCCTTGCCTCCCAGCACTCACAATACACGTTCTCAGGCTCACTCTCACTCTCGGCACAGACTAGCTCCCAAAGTGAAAACGTCGGGCAGTCGCTCCCACCGCTTGTTCTACTGCCTTAGTTGTGTGACAGCGCTGCCACGGGATGGTGAGGAGCAGCAAGAGCTTTCAAATCGGGCACCTGGGCTGTGGGAGAAAGCGCTGGACGGTTGCAGCGTTGGAGCAGGGCTCTGCCGATGGTGCCAGTGAGACAGAGTGCTGGCAGTTCTAGGAGCTGGGCAAGCTCGCAGCCCCAGGGTGTATTTGGCTGTAAATGAAGTGGCAAGCAAAGCCCAAGAACAGCAAGGGCTTTTACCTGTGCTGTGGGAGAAGTCGCCGGAGGTTTGCAGTGTCGCAGCAGGGCTCTGCCGATCGTGAGAGAAAGTGTTGGCAGCGTTCAGAGTTAAGCGAGGACGGGGCGCCGCTGGGTGCGATCGGCAGAGCCCTGCTCCGACACCGCAAACGTCCGGCTCGTTCTCCCACAGCAATAGCGCCAGCACGGAAAGTTCTTGGTGCTCCTCACCTTGCCGCGCCAGCGCTTTCGCAGCGGAACACACAATGGTGACTGCACTTGCCTTTCCTCCAGGCACTGGAGGAGCTGCAGCTTTCTGTGCTGTCCCCTTGGCTTGTGGGCAAAATGGCAGGACGTTTGCACTGTGGGAGGCGATCTGTGGCGAGAGTGAGAGTGAGCCTGAGACTGCGTATTCAGAGCGCGTGGAGGAAAAGCAAGTGCCATTCACCTCTGTCTGTGTGTGTCTCTGTGTGTGTGTGTGACACACACTGGGCATCTGTCCTTGCCTTGCCTCCCAGCACTCCCAATACACGTTCTCAAGCTCACTCTCACTCTCGGCACAGACTAGCTCCCAAAGTGAAAACGTCGGGCAGTCGCTCCCACCGCTTGTTCTACTGCCTTAGTTGTGTGACAGCGCTGCCACGGGACGGTGAGGAGCAGCAAGAGCTTTCAAATCGGGCACCTGGGCTGTGGGAGAAAGCGCTGGACGGTTGCAGCATTGGAGCAGGGCTCTGCCGATGGTGCCAGTGAGACAGAGTGCTGGCAGTTCTAGGAGCTGGGCAAGCTCGCAGCCCCAGGGTGTATTTTGGGTGTAAATGAAGTGGCAAGCAAAGCCCAAGAACAGCAAGGGCTTTTACCTGTGCTGTGGGAGAAGTCGCCGGAGGTTTGCAGTGTCGCAGCAGGGCTCTGCCGGTCGGGGCAGTGAGCGAGAGTGCTGGCAGGGTTCGGAGCTGGGCAAGCACGCAGGTGCAGTGTGTGCTTGGCTGCGAAAGCGGTGGTGAGGGAAGGTGAGGAGCAGCAGCTTTCTGTGCTGTCCCCTTGGCTGTGGGCAAAATGGCAGGACATTTGCCCTGTGGGAAGCGATCTGTGCTGAGAGTGAGAGTGAGCCTGAGACTGCGTATTCAGAGCGCGTGGAGGAAAAGCAAGTGCCATTCACCTCTGTCTGTGTGTGTCTCTGTGCGTGTGTGGGACACACACTGGGCATCTGCCTTTGCCTTGCCTCCCAGCACTCCCAATACACGTTCTCAAGCTCACTCTCACTCTCGGCACAGACTAGCTCCCAAAGTGAAAACGTCGGGCAGTCGCTCCCACCGCTTGTTCTACTGCCTTAGTTGTGTGACAGCGCTGCCACGGGACGGTGAGGAGCAGCAAGAGCTTTCAAATCGGGCACCTGGGCTGTGGGAGAAAGCGCTGGACGGTTGCAGCGTTGGAGCAGGTCTCTGCCGATGGTGCCAGTGAGACAGAGTGCTGGCAGTTCTAGGAGCTGGGCAAGCTCGCAGCCCCAGGGTGTATTTTGGGTGTAAATGAAGTGGCAAGCAAAGCCCAAGAACAGCAAGGGCTTTTACCTGTGCTGTGGGAGAAGTCGCCGGAGGTTTGCAGTGTCGCAGCAGGGCTCTGCCTGTCGGGGCAGTGAGAGAGAGTGCTGGCAGGGTTCGGAGCTGGGCAAGCACGCAGGTGCAGTGTGTGCTTGGCTGCGAAAGCGGTGGTGAGGGAAGGTGAGGAGCAGCAGCTTTCTGTGCTGTCCCCTTGGCTGTGGGCAAAATGGCAGGACGTTTGCCCTGTGGGAAGCGATCTGTGCCGAGAGTGAGAGTGAGCCTGAGACTGCGTATTCAGAGCGCGTGGAGGAAAAGCAAGTGCCGTTCACCTCTGGGGGGGTGTGTGTCGCCCTATGAAAGCTCTGGCAAAGGAAGGTGAGGAAGAGCGAGAGCTTTCCGTGCTGGTAGCTTCGCTGTGGGAGAACTTGCCGGACGTTTGCAGTGTCGCAGCAGGGCTCTGCCGATCGTGAGAGAGAGTGTTGGCAGCGTTCGGAGTTAAGCGAGGACGGAGCGCCGCTGGGTGCGATCAGCAGAGCCCTGCTCCGACACCGCAAACGTCCGGCTCGTTCTCCCACAGCAATAGTGCCAGCACGGAAAGTTCTTGGTGCTCCTCACCTTGCCACGCCAGCGCTTTCGCAGCGGAACACACAATGGTGACTGCACTTGCCTTTCCTCCAGGCACTGGAGGAGCTGCAGCTTTCTGTGCTGTCCCCTTGGCTTGTGGGCAAAATGGCAGGACGTTTGCACTGTGGGAGGCGATCTGTGGCGAGAGTGAGAGTGAGCCTGAGACTGCGTATTCAGAGCGCGTGGAGGAAAAGCAAGTGCCATTCACCTCTGTCTGTGTGTGTCTCTGTGTGTGTGTGGGACACACACTGGGCATCTGCCTTTGCCTTGCCTCCCAGCACTCCCAATACACGTTCTCAGGCTCACTCTCACTCTCGGCACAGACTAGCTCCCAAAGTGAAAACGTCGGGCAGTCGCTCCCACCGCTTGTTCTACTGCCTTAGTTGTGTGACACCGCTGCCACGGGACGGTGAGGAGCAGCAAGAGCTTTCAAATCGGGCACCTGGGCTGTGGGAGAAAGCGCTGGACGGTTGCAGCGTTGGAGCAGGGCTCTGCCGATGGTGCCAGTGAGACAGAGTGCTGGCAGTTCTAGGAGCTGGGCAAGCTCGCAGCCCCAGGGTGTATTTTGGGTGTAAATGAAGTGGCAAGCAAAGCCCAAGAACAGCAAGGGCTTTTACCTGTGCTGTGGGAGAAGTCGCCGGAGGTTTGCAGTGTCGCAGCAGGGCTCTGCCTGTCGGGGCAGTGAGCGAGAGTGCTGGCAGGGTTCGGAGCTGGGCAAGCACGCAGGTGCAGTGTGTGCTTGGCTGCGAAAGCGGTGGTGAGGGAAGGTGAGGAGCAGCAGCTTTCTGTGCTGTCCCCTTGGCTGTGGGCAAAATGGCAGGACATTTGCCCTGTGGGAAGCGATCTGTGCTGAGAGTGAGAGTGAGCCTGAGACTGCGTATTCAGAGCGCGTGGAGGAAAAGCAAGTGCCATTCACCTCTGTCTGTGTGTGTCTCTGTGTGTGTGTGTGACACACACTGGGCATCTGCCTTTGCCTTGCCTCCCAGCACTCCCAATACACGTTCTCAAGCTCACTCTCACTCTCGGCACAGACTAGCTCCCAAAGTGAAAACGTCGGGCAGTCGCTCCCACCGCTTGTTCTACTGCCTTAGTTGTGTGACAGCGCTGCCACGGGACGGTGAGGAGCAGCAAGAGCTTTCAAATCGGGCACCTGGGCTGTGGGAGAAAGCGCTGGACGGTTGCAGCGTTGGAGCAGGTCTCTGCCGATGGTGCCAGTGAGACAGAGTGCTGGCAGTTCTAGGAGCTGGGCAAGCTCGCAGCCCCAGGGTGTATTTGGCTGTAAATGAAGTGGCAAGCAAAGCCCAAGAACAGCAAGGGCTTTTACCTGTGCTGTGGGAGAAGTCGCCGGAGGTTTGCAGTGTCGCAGCAGGGCTCTGCCGATCGTGAGAGAGAGTGTTGGGAGGCGATCTGTGGCGAGAGTGTGAGTGAGCCTGAGACTGCGTATTCAGAGCGCGTGGAGGAAAAGCAAGTGCCATTCACCTCTGTCTGTGTGTGTCTCTGTGTGTGTGTGGGACACACACTGGGCATCTGCCTTTGCCTTGCCTCCCAGCACTCCCAATACACGTTCTCAGGCTCACTCTCACTCTCGGCACAGACTAGCTCCCAAAGTGAAAACGTCGGGCAGTCGCTCCCACCGCTTGTTCTACTGCCTTAGTTGTGTGACAGCGCTGCCACGGGACGGTGAGGAGCAGCAAGAGCTTTCAAATCGGGCACCTGGGCTGTGGGAGAAAGCGCTGGACGGTTGCAGCGTTGGAGCAGGGCTCTGCCGATGGTGCCAGTGAGACAGAGTGCTGGCAGTTCTAGGAGCTGGGCAAGCTCGCAGCCCCAGGGTGTATTTGGCTGTAAATGAAGTGGCAAGCAAAGCCCAAGAACAGCAAGGGCTTTTACCTGTGCTGTGGGAGAAGTCGCCGGAGGTTTGCAGTGTCGCAGCAGGGCTCTGCCGGTCGGGGCAGTGAGCGAGAGTGCTGGCAGGGTTCGGAGCTGGGCAAGCACGCAGGTGCAGTGTGTGCTTGGCTGCGAAAGCGGTGGTGAGGGAAGGTGAGGAGCAGCAGCTTTCTGTGCTGTCCCCTTGGCTGTGGGCAAAATGGCAGGACATTTGCCCTGTGGGAAGCGATCTGTGCTGAGAGTGAGAGTGAGCCTGAGACTGCGTATTCAGAGCGCGTGGAGGAAAAGCAAGTGCCATTCACCTCTGTCTGTGTGTGTCTCTGTGTGTGTGGGACACACACTGGGCATCTGCCTTTGCCTTGCCTCCCAGCACTCCCAATACACGTTCTCAAGCTCACTCTCACTCTCGGCACAGACTAGCTCCCAAAGTGAAAACGTCGGGCAGTCGCTCCCACCGCTTGTTCTACTGCCTTAGTTGTGTGACAGCGCTGCCACGGGATGGTGAGGAGCAGCAAGAGCTTTCAGTGCGGGTCCCTGGGCTGTGGGAGAAAGCGCTGGACGGTTGCAGCGTTGGAGCAGGTCTCTGCCGATGGTGCCAGTGAGACAGAGTGCTGGCAGTTCTAGGAGCTGGGCAAGCTCGCAGCCCCAGGGTGTATTTGGGTGTAAATGAAGTGGCAAGCAAAGCCCAAGAACAGCAAGGGCTTTTACCTGTGCTGTGGGAGAAGTCGCCGGAGGTTTGCAGTGTCGCAGCAGGGCTCTGCCTGTCGGGGCAGTGAGAGAGAGTGCTGGCAGGGTTCGGAGCTGGGCAAGCACGCAGGTGCAGTGTGTGCTTGGCTGCGAAAGCGGTGGTGAGGGAAGGTGAGGAGCAGCAGCTTTCTGTGCTGTCCCCTTGGCTGTGGGCAAAATGGCAGGACGTTTGTCCTGTGGGAAGCGATCTGTGCCGAGAGTGAGAGTGAGCCTGAGACTGCGTATTCAGAGCGCGTGGAGGAAAAGCAAGTGCCGTTCACCTCTGGGGGGGTGTGTGTCGCCCTATGAAAGCTCTGGCAAAGGAAGGTGAGGAAGAGCGAGAGCTTTCCGTGCTGGTAGCTTCGCTGTGGGAGAACTTGCCGGAGGTTTGCAGTGTCGCAGCAGGGCTCTGCCGATCGTGAGAGAGAGTGTTGGCAGCGTTCGGAGTTAAGCGAGGACGGAGCGCCGCTGGGTGCGATCGGCAGAGCCCTGCTCCGACACCGCAAACGTCCGGCTCGTTCTCCCACAGCAATAGTGCCAGCACGGAAAGTTCTTGGTGCTCCTCACCTTGCCGCGCCAGCGCTTTCGCAGCGGAACACACAATGGTGACTGCACTTGCCTTTCCTCCAGGCACTGGAGGAGCTGCAGCTTTCTGTGCTGTCCCCTTGGCTTGTGGGCAAAATGGCAGGACGTTTGCACTGTGGGAGGTGATCTGTGGCGAGAGTGAGAGTGAGCCTGAGACTGCGTATTCAGAGCGCGTGGAGGAAAAGCAAGTGCCATTCACCTCTGTCTGTGTGTGTCTCTGTGTGTGTGTGGGACACACACTGGGCATCTGTCCTTGCCTTGCCTCCCAGCACTCACAATACACGTTCTCAGGCTCACTCTCACTCTCGGCACAGACTAGCTCCCAAAGTGAAAACGTCGGGCAGTCGCTCCCACCGCTTGTTCTACTGCCTTAGTTGTGTGACAGCGCTGCCACGGGACGGTGAGGAGCAGCAAGAGCTTTCAAATCGGGCACCTGGGCTGTGGGAGAAAGCGCTGGACGGTTGCAGCGTTGGAGCAGGTCTCTGCCGATGGTGCCAGTGAGACAGAGTGCTGGCAGTTCTAGGAGCTGGGCAAGCTCGCAGCCCCAGGGTGTATTTGGGTGTAAATGAAGTGGCAAGCAAAGCCCAAGAACAGCAAGGGCTTTTACCTGTGCTGTGGGAGAAGTCGCCGGAGGTTTGCAGTGTCGCAGCAGGGCTCTGCCGATCGTGAGAGAGAGTGTTGGGAGGCGATCTGTGGCGAGAGTGTGAGTGAGCCTGAGACTGCGTATTCAGAGCGCGTGGAGGAAAAGCAAGTGCCATTCACCTCTGTCTGTGTGTGTCTCTGTGTGTGTGTGGGACACACACTGGGCATCTGCCTTTGCCTTGCCTCCCAGCACTCCCAATACACGTTCTCAGGCTCACTCTCACTCTCGGCACAGACTAGCTCCCAAAGTGAAAACGTCGGGCAGTCGCTCCCACCGCTTGTTCTACTGCCTTAGTTGTGTGACAGCGCTGCCACGGGATGGTGAGGAGCAGCAAGAGCTTTCAAATCGGGCACCTGGGCTGTGGGAGAAAGCGCTGGACGGTTGCAGCGTTGGAGCAGGGCTCTGCCGATGGTGCCAGTGAGACAGAGTGCTGGCAGTTCTAGGAGCTGGGCAAGCTCGCAGCCCCAGGGTGTATTTGGCTGTAAATGAAGTGGCAAGCAAAGCCCAAGAACAGCAAGGGCTTTTACCTGTGCTGTGGGAGAAGTCGCCGGAGGTTTGCAGTGTCGCAGCAGGGCTCTGCCGATCGTGAGAGAAAGTGTTGGCAGCGTTCAGAGTTAAGCGAGGACGGGGCGCCGCTGGGTGCGATCGGCAGAGCCCTGCTCCGACACCGCAAACGTCCGGCTCGTTCTCCCACAGCAATAGCGCCAGCACGGAAAGTTCTTGGTGCTCCTCACCTTGCCGCGCCAGCGCTTTCGCAGCGGAACACACAATGGTGACTGCACTTGCCTTTCCTCCAGGCACTGGAGGAGCTGCAGCTTTCTGTGCTGTCCCCTTGGCTTGTGGGCAAAATGGCAGGACGTTTGCACTGTGGGAGGCGATCTGTGGCGAGAGTGAGAGTGAGCCTGAGACTGCGTATTCAGAGCGCGTGGAGGAAAAGCAAGTGCCATTCACCTCTGTCTGTGTGTGTCTCTGTGTGTGTGTGGGACACACACTGGGCATCTGTCCTTGCCTTGCCTCCCAGCACTCACAATACACGTTCTCAGGCTCACTCTCACTCTCGGCACAGACTAGCTCCCAAAGTGAAAACGTCGGGCAGTCGCTCCCACCGCTTGTTCTACTGCCTTAGTTGTGTGACAGCGCTGCCACGGGACGGTGAGGAGCAGCAAGAGCTTTCAAATCGGGCACCTGGGCTGTGGGAGAAAGCGCTGGACGGTTGCAGCGTTGGAGCAGGGCTCTGCCGATGGTGCCAGTGAGACAGAGTGCTGGCAGTTCTAGGAGCTGGGCAAGCTCGCAGCCCCAGGGTGTATTTGGCTGTAAATGAAGTGGCAAGCAAAGCCCAAGAACAGCAAGGGCTTTTACCTGTGCTGTGGGAGAAGTCGCCGGAGGTTTGCAGTGTCGCAGCAGGGCTCTGCCGATCGTGAGAGAGAGTGTTGGCAGCGTTCAGAGTTAAGCGAGGACGGGGCGCCGCTGGGTGCGATCGGCAGAGCCCTGCTCCGACACCGCAAACGTCCGGCTCGTTCTCCCACAGCAATAGCGCCAGCACGGAAAGTTCTTGGTGCTCCTCACCTTGCCGCGCCAGCGCTTTCGCAGCGGAACACACAATGGTGACTGCACTTGCCTTTCCTCCAGGCACTGGAGGAGCTGCAGCTTTCTGTGCTGTCCCCTTGGCTTGTGGGCAAAATGGCAGGACGTTTGCACTGTGGGAGGCGATCTGTGGCGAGAGTGAGAGTGAGCCTGAGACTGCGTATTCAGAGCGCGTGGAGGAAAAGCAAGTGCCATTCACCTCTGTCTGTGTGTGTCTCTGTGTGTGTGTGTGACACACACTGGGCATCTGTCCTTGCCTTGCCTCCCAGCACTCCCAATACACGTTCTCAAGCTCACTCTCACTCTCGGCACAGACTAGCTCCCAAAGTGAAAACGTCGGGCAGTCGCTCCCACCGCTTGTTCTACTGCCTTAGTTGTGTGACAGCGCTGCCACGGGACGGTGAGGAGCAGCAAGAGCTTTCAAATCGGGCACCTGGGCTGTGGGAGAAAGCGCTGGACGGTTGCAGCGTTGGAGCAGGGCTCTGCCGATGGTGCCAGTGAGACAGAGTGCTGGCAGTTCTAGGAGCTGGGCAAGCTCGCAGCCCCAGGGTGTATTTTGGGTGTAAATGAAGTGGCAAGCAAAGCCCAAGAACAGCAAGGGCTTTTACCTGTGCTGTGGGAGAAGTCGCCGGAGGTTTGCAGTGTCGCAGCAGGGCTCTGCCGGTCGGGGCAGTGAGCGAGAGTGCTGGCAGGGTTCGGAGCTGGGCAAGCACGCAGGTGCAGTGTGTGCTTGGCTGCGAAAGCGGTGGTGAGGGAAGGTGAGGAGCAGCAGCTTTCTGTGCTGTCCCCTTGGCTGTGGGCAAAATGGCAGGACATTTGCCCTGTGGGAAGCGATCTGTGCTGAGAGTGAGAGTGAGCCTGAGACTGCGTATTCAGAGCGCGTGGAGGAAAAGCAAGTGCCATTCACCTCTGTCTGTGTGTGTCTCTGTGTGTGTGTGTGACACACACTGGGCATCTGCCTTTGCCTTGCCTCCCAGCACTCCCAATACACGTTCTCAAGCTCACTCTCACTCTCGGCACAGACTAGCTCCCAAAGTGAAAACGTCGGGCAGTCGCTCCCACCGCTTGTTCTACTGCCTTAGTTGTGTGACAGCGCTGCCACGGGATGGTGAGGAGCAGCAAGAGCTTTCAAATCGGGCACCTGGGCTGTGGGAGAAAGCGCTGGACGGTTGCAGCGTTGGAGCAGGTCTCTGCCGATGGTGCCAGTGAGACAGAGTGCTGGCAGTTCTAGGAGCTGGGCAAGCTCGCAGCCCCAGGGTGTATTTGGCTGTAAATGAAGTGGCAAGCAAAGCCCAAGAACAGCAAGGGCTTTTACCTGTGCTGTGGGAGAAGTCGCCGGAGGTTTGCAGTGTCGCAGCAGGGCTCTGCCGATCGTGAGAGAGAGTGTTGGGAGGCGATCTGTGGCGAGAGTGTGAGTGAGCCTGAGACTGCGTATTCAGAGCGCGTGGAGGAAAAGCAAGTGCCATTCACCTCTGTCTGTGTGTGTCTCTGTGTGTGTGTGGGACACACACTGGGCATCTGCCTTTGCCTTGCCTCCCAGCACTCCCAATACACGTTCTCAGGCTCACTCTCACTCTCGGCACAGACTAGCTCCCAAAGTGAAAACGTCGGGCAGTCGCTCCCACCGCTTGTTCTACTGCCTTAGTTGTGTGACAGCGCTGCCACGGGATGGTGAGGAGCAGCAAGAGCTTTCAAATCGGGCACCTGGGCTGTGGGAGAAAGCGCTGGACGGTTGCAGCGTTGGAGCAGGGCTCTGCCGATGGTGCCAGTGAGACAGAGTGCTGGCAGTTCTAGGAGCTGGGCAAGCTCGCAGCCCCAGGGTGTATTTGGCTGTAAATGAAGTGGCAAGCAAAGCCCAAGAACAGCAAGGGCTTTTACCTGTGCTGTGGGAGAAGTCGCCGGAGGTTTGCAGTGTCGCAGCAGGGCTCTGCCGATCGTGAGAGAAAGTGTTGGCAGCGTTCAGAGTTAAGCGAGGACGGGGCGCCGCTGGGTGCGATCGGCAGAGCCCTGCTCCGACACCGCAAACGTCCGGCTCGTTCTCCCACAGCAATAGCGCCAGCACGGAAAGTTCTTGGTGCTCCTCACCTTGCCGCGCCAGCGCTTTCGCAGCGGAACACACAATGGTGACTGCACTTGCCTTTCCTCCAGGCACTGGAGGAGCTGCAGCTTTCTGTGCTGTCCCCTTGGCTTGTGGGCAAAATGGCAGGACGTTTGCACTGTGGGAGGCGATCTGTGGCGAGAGTGAGAGTGAGCCTGAGACTGCGTATTCAGAGCGCGTGGAGGAAAAGCAAGTGCCATTCACCTCTGTCTGTGTGTGTCTCTGTGTGTGTGTGTGACACACACTGGGCATCTGTCCTTGCCTTGCCTCCCAGCACTCCCAATACACGTTCTCAAGCTCACTCTCACTCTCGGCACAGACTAGCTCCCAAAGTGAAAACGTCGGGCAGTCGCTCCCACCGCTTGTTCTACTGCCTTAGTTGTGTGACAGCGCTGCCACGGGACGGTGAGGAGCAGCAAGAGCTTTCAAATCGGGCACCTGGGCTGTGGGAGAAAGCGCTGGACGGTTGCAGCGTTGGAGCAGGGCTCTGCCGATGGTGCCAGTGAGACAGAGTGCTGGCAGTTCTAGGAGCTGGGCAAGCTCGCAGCCCCAGGGTGTATTTTGGGTGTAAATGAAGTGGCAAGCAAAGCCCAAGAACAGCAAGGGCTTTTACCTGTGCTGTGGGAGAAGTCGCCGGAGGTTTGCAGTGTCGCAGCAGGGCTCTGCCGGTCGGGGCAGTGAGCGAGAGTGCTGGCAGGGTTCGGAGCTGGGCAAGCACGCAGGTGCAGTGTGTGCTTGGCTGCGAAAGCGGTGGTGAGGGAAGGTGAGGAGCAGCAGCTTTCTGTGCTGTCCCCTTGGCTGTGGGCAAAATGGCAGGACATTTGCCCTGTGGGAAGCGATCTGTGCTGAGAGTGAGAGTGAGCCTGAGACTGCGTATTCAGAGCGCGTGGAGGAAAAGCAAGTGCCATTCACCTCTGTCTGTGTGTGTCTCTGTGTGTGTGGGACACACACTGGGCATCTGCCTTTGCCTTGCCTCCCAGCACTCCCAATACACGTTCTCAAGCTCACTCTCACTCTCGGCACAGACTAGCTCCCAAAGTGAAAACGTCGGGCAGTCGCTCCCACCGCTTGTTCTACTGCCTTAGTTGTGTGACAGCGCTGCCACGGGATGGTGAGGAGCAGCAAGAGCTTTCAAATCGGGCACCTGGGCTGTGGGAGAAAGCGCTGGACGGTTGCAGCGTTGGAGCAGGTCTCTGCCGATGGTGCCAGTGAGACAGAGTGCTGGCAGTTCTAGGAGCTGGGCAAGTTCGCAGCCCCAGGGTGTATTTGGCTGTAAATGAAGTGGCAAGCAAAGCCCAAGAACAGCAAGGGCTTTTACCTGTGCTGTGGGAGAAGTCGCCGGAGGTTTGCAGTGTCGCAGCAGGGCTCTGCCGATCGTGAGAGAGAGTGTTGGGAGGCGATCTGTGGCGAGAGTGTGAGTGAGCCTGAGACTGCGTATTCAGAGCGCGTGGAGGAAAAGCAAGTGCCATTCACCTCTGTCTGTGTGTGTCTCTGTGTGTGTGTGGGACACACACTGGGCATCTGCCTTTGCCTTGCCTCCCAGCACTCCCAATACACGTTCTCAGGCTCACTCTCACTCTCGGCACAGACTAGCTCCCAAAGTGAAAACGTCGGGCAGTCGCTCCCACCGCTTGTTCTACTGCCTTAGTTGTGTGACAGCGCTGCCACGGGATGGTGAGGAGCAGCAAGAGCTTTCAAATCGGGCACCTGGGCTGTGGGAGAAAGCGCTGGACGGTTGCAGCGTTGGAGCAGGGCTCTGCCGATGGTGCCAGTGAGACAGAGTGCTGGCAGTTCTAGGAGCTGGGCAAGCTCGCAGCCCCAGGGTGTATTTGGCTGTAAATGAAGTGGCAAGCAAAGCCCAAGAACAGCAAGGGCTTTTACCTGTGCTGTGGGAGAAGTCGCCGGAGGTTTGCAGTGTCGCAGCAGGGCTCTGCCGATCGTGAGAGAAAGTGTTGGCAGCGTTCAGAGTTAAGCGAGGACGGGGCGCCGCTGGGTGCGATCGGCAGAGCCCTGCTCCGACACCGCAAACGTCCGGCTCGTTCTCCCACAGCAATAGCGCCAGCACGGAAAGTTCTTGGTGCTCCTCACCTTGCCGCGCCAGCGCTTTCGCAGCGGAACACACAATGGTGACTGCACTTGCCTTTCCTCCAGGCACTGGAGGAGCTGCAGCTTTCTGTGCTGTCCCCTTGGCTTGTGGGCAAAATGGCAGGACGTTTGCACTGTGGGAGGCGATCTGTGGCGAGAGTGAGAGTGAGCCTGAGACTGCGTATTCAGAGCGCGTGGAGGAAAAGCAAGTGCCATTCACCTCTGTCTGTGTGTGTCTCTGTGTGTGTGTGTGACACACACTGGGCATCTGTCCTTGCCTTGCCTCCCAGCACTCCCAATACACGTTCTCAAGCTCACTCTCACTCTCGGCACAGACTAGCTCCCAAAGTGAAAACGTCGGGCAGTCGCTCCCACCGCTTGTTCTACTGCCTTAGTTGTGTGACAGCGCTGCCACGGGACGGTGAGGAGCAGCAAGAGCTTTCAAATCGGGCACCTGGGCTGTGGGAGAAAGCGCTGGACGGTTGCAGCGTTGGAGCAGGGCTCTGCCGATGGTGCCAGTGAGACAGAGTGCTGGCAGTTCTAGGAGCTGGGCAAGCTCGCAGCCCCAGGGTGTATTTTGGGTGTAAATGAAGTGGCAAGCAAAGCCCAAGAACAGCAAGGGCTTTTACCTGTGCTGTGGGAGAAGTCGCCGGAGGTTTGCAGTGTCGCAGCAGGGCTCTGCCGGTCGGGGCAGTGAGCGAGAGTGCTGGCAGGGTTCGGAGCTGGGCAAGCACGCAGGTGCAGTGTGTGCTTGGCTGCGAAAGCGGTGGTGAGGGAAGGTGAGGAGCAGCAGCTTTCTGTGCTGTCCCCTTGGCTGTGGGCAAAATGGCAGGACATTTGCCCTGTGGGAAGCGATCTGTGCTGAGAGTGAGAGTGAGCCTGAGACTGCGTATTCAGAGCGCGTGGAGGAAAAGCAAGTGCCATTCACCTCTGTCTGTGTGTGTCTCTGTGCGTGTGTGGGACACACACTGGGCATCTGCCTTTGCCTTGCCTCCCAGCACTCCCAATACACGTTCTCAAGCTCACTCTCACTCTCGGCACAGACTAGCTCCCAAAGTGAAAACGTCGGGCAGTCGCTCCCACCGCTTGTTCTACTGCCTTAGTTGTGTGACAGCGCTGCCACGGGATGGTGAGGAGCAGCAAGAGCTTTCAGTGCGGGTACCTGGGCTGTGGGAGAAAGCGCTGGACGGTTGCAGCGTTGGAGCAGGTCTCTGCCGATGGTGCCAGTGAGACAGAGTGCTGGCAGTTCTAGGAGCTGGGCAAGCTCGCAGCCCCAGGGTGTACTTGGGTGTAAATGAAGTGGCAAGCAAAGCCCAAGAACAGCAAGGGCTTTTACCTGTGCTGTGGGAGAAGTCGCCGGAGGTTTGCAGTGTCGCAGCAGGGCTCTGCCGATCGTGAGAGAGAGTGTTGGGAGGCGATCTGTGGCGAGAGTGTGAGTGAGCCTGAGACTGCGTATTCAGAGCGCGTGGAGGAAAAGCAAGTGCCATTCACCTCTGTGTGTGTCTCTGTGTGTGTGTGGGACACACACTGGGCATCTGCCTTTGCCTTGCCTCGCAGCACTCCCAATACACGTTCTCAGGCTCACTCTCACTCTCGGCACAGACTAGCTCCCAAAGTGAAAACGTCGGGCAGTCGCTCCCACCGCTTGTTCTACTGCCTTAGTTGTGTGACAGCGCTGCCACGGGATGGTGAGGAGCAGCAAGAGCTTTCAAATCGGGCACCTGGGCTGTGGGAGAAAGCGCTGGACGGTTGCAGCGTTGGAGCAGGGCTCTGCCGATGGTGCCAGTGAGACAGAGTGCTGGCAGTTCTAGGAGCTGGGCAAGCTCGCAGCCCCAGGGTGTATTTGGCTGTAAATGAAGTGGCAAGCAAAGCCCAAGAACAGCAAGGGCTTTTACCTGTGCTGTGGGAGAAGTCGCCGGAGGTTTGCAGTGTCGCAGCAGGGCTCTGCCGATCGTGAGAGAAAGTGTTGGCAGCGTTCAGAGTTAAGCGAGGACGGGGCGCCGCTGGGTGCGATCGGCAGAGCCCTGCTCCGACACCGCAAACGTCCGGCTCGTTCTCCCACAGCAATAGCGCCAGCACGGAAAGTTCTTGGTGCTCCTCACCTTGCCGCGCCAGCGCTTTCGCAGCGGAACACACAATGGTGACTGCACTTGCCTTTCCTCCAGGCACTGGAGGAGCTGCAGCTTTCTGTGCTGTCCCCTTGGCTTGTGGGCAAAATGGCAGGACGTTTGCACTGTGGGAGGCGATCTGTGGCGAGAGTGAGAGTGAGCCTGAGACTGCGTATTCAGAGCGCGTGGAGGAAAAGCAAGTGCCATTCACCTCTGTCTGTGTGTGTCTCTGTGTGTGTGTGTGACACACACTGGGCATCTGTCCTTGCCTTGCCTCCCAGCACTCCCAATACACGTTCTCAAGCTCACTCTCACTCTCGGCACAGACTAGCTCCCAAAGTGAAAACGTCGGGCAGTCGCTCCCACCGCTTGTTCTACTGCCTTAGTTGTGTGACAGCGCTGCCACGGGACGGTGAGGAGCAGCAAGAGCTTTCAAATCGGGCACCTGGGCTGTGGGAGAAAGCGCTGGACGGTTGCAGCATTGGAGCAGGGCTCTGCCGATGGTGCCAGTGAGACAGAGTGCTGGCAGTTCTAGGAGCTGGGCAAGCTCGCAGCCCCAGGGTGTATTTTGGGTGTAAATGAAGTGGCAAGCAAAGCCCAAGAACAGCAAGGGCTTTTACCTGTGCTGTGGGAGAAGTCGCCGGAGGTTTGCAGTGTCGCAGCAGGGCTCTGCCGGTCGGGGCAGTGAGCGAGAGTGCTGGCAGGGTTCGGAGCTGGGCAAGCACGCAGGTGCAGTGTGTGCTTGGCTGCGAAAGCGGTGGTGAGGGAAGGTGAGGAGCAGCAGCTTTCTGTGCTGTCCCCTTGGCTGTGGGCAAAATGGCAGGACATTTGCCCTGTGGGAAGCGATCTGTGCTGAGAGTGAGAGTGAGCCTGAGACTGCGTATTCAGAGCGCGTGGAGGAAAAGCAAGTGCCATTCACCTCTGTCTGTGTGTGTCTCTGTGTGTGTGTGGGACACACACTGGGCATCTGCCTTTGCCTTGCCTCCCAGCACTCCCAATACACGTTCTCAAGCTCACTCTCACTCTCGGCACAGACTAGCTCCCAAAGTGAAAACGTCGGGCAGTCGCTCCCACCGCTTGTTCTACTGCCTTAGTTGTGTGACAGCGCTGCCACGGGATGGTGAGGAGCAGCAAGAGCTTTCAGTGCGGGTACCTGGGCTGTGGGAGAAAGCGCTGGACGGTTGCAGCGTTGGAGCAGGTCTCTGCCGATGGTGCCAGTGAGACAGAGTGCTGGCAGTTCTAGGAGCTGGGCAAGCTCGCAGCCCCAGGGTGTATTTGGGTGTAAATGAAGTGGCAAGCAAAGCCCAAGAACAGCAAGGGCTTTTACCTGTGCTGTGGGAGAAGTCGCCGGAGGTTTGCAGTGTCGCAGCAGGGCTCTGCCTGTCGGGGCAGTGAGAGAGAGTGCTGGCAGGGTTCGGAGCTGGGCAAGCACGCAGGTGCAGTGTGTGCTTGGCTGCGAAAGCGGTGGTGAGGGAAGGTGAGGAGCAGCAGCTTTCTGTGCTGTCCCCTTGGCTGTGGGCAAAATGGCAGGACGTTTGTCCTGTGGGAAGCGATCTGTGCCGAGAGTGAGAGTGAGCCTGAGACTGCGTATTCAGAGCGCGTGGAGGAAAAGCAAGTGCCGTTCACCTCTGGGGGGGGTGTGTGTCGCCCTATGAAAGCTCTGGCAAAGGAAGGTGAGGAAGAGCGAGAGCTTTCCGTGCTGGTAGCTTCGCTGTGGGAGAACTTGCCGGAGGTTTGCAGTGTCGCAGCAGGGCTCTGCCGATCGTGAGAGAGAGTGTTGGCAGCGTTCGGAGTTAAGCGAGGACGGAGCGCCGCTGGGTGCGATCGGCAGAGCCCTGCTCCGACACCGCAAACGTCCGGCTCGTTCTCCCACAGCAATAGTGCCAGCACGGAAAGTTCTTGGTGCTCCTCACCTTGCCGCGCCAGCGCTTTCGCAGCGGAACACACAATGGTGACTGCACTTGCCTTTCCTCCAGGCACTGGAGGAGCTGCAGCTTTCTGTGCTGTCCCCTTGGCTTGTGGGCAAAATGGCAGGACGTTTGCACTGTGGGAGGCGATCTGTGGCGAGAGTGAGAGTGAGCCTGAGACTGCGTATTCAGAGCGCGTGGAGGAAAAGCAAGTGCCATTCACCTCTGTCTGTGTGTGTCTCTGTGTGTGTGTGGGACACACACTGGGCATCTGTCCTTGCCTTGCCTCCCAGCACTCACAATACACGTTCTCAGGCTCACTCTCACTCTCGGCACAGACTAGCTCCCAAAGTGAAAACGTCGGGCAGTCGCTCCCACCGCTTGTTCTACTGCCTTAGTTGTGTGACAGCGCTGCCACGGGACGGTGAGGAGCAGCAAGAGCTTTCAAATCGGGCACCTGGGCTGTGGGAGAAAGCGCTGGACGGTTGCAGCGTTGGAGCAGGGCTCTGCCGATGGTGCCAGTGAGACAGAGTGCTGGCAGTTCTAGGAGCTGGGCAAGCTCGCAGCCCCAGGGTGTATTTGGCTGTAAATGAAGTGGCAAGCAAAGCCCAAGAACAGCAAGGGCTTTTACCTGTGCTGTGGGAGAAGTCGCCGGAGGTTTGCAGTGTCGCAGCAGGGCTCTGCCGATCGTGAGAGAGAGTTTTGGGAGGCGATCTGTGGCGAGAGTGTGAGTGAGCCTGAGACTGCGTATTCAGAGCGCGTGGAGGAAAAGCAAGTGCCATTCACCTCTGTCTGTGTGTGTCTCTGTGTGTGTGTGGGACACACACTGGGCGTCTGCCTTTGCCTTGCCTCCCAGCACTCCCAATACACGTTCTCAAGCTCACTCTCACTCTCGGCACAGACTAGCTCCCAAAGTGAAAACGTCGGGCAGTCGCTCCCACCGCTTGTTCTACTGCCTTAGTTGTGTGACAGCGCTGCCATGGGACGGTGAGGAGCAGCAAGAGCTTTCAAATCGGGCACCTGGGCTGTGGGAGAAAGCGCTGGACGTTTGCAGCGTTGGAGCAGGGCTCTGCCGATGGTGCCAGTGAGACAGAGTGCTGGCAGTTCTAGGAGCTGGGCAAGCTCGCAGCCCCAGGGTGTATTTGGGTGTAAATGAAGTGGCAAGCAAAGCCCAAGAACAGCAAGGGCTTTTACCTGTGCTGTGGGAGAAGTCGCCGGAGGTTTGCAGTGTCGCAGCAGGGCTCTGCCGGTCGGGGCAGTGAGAGAGAGTGCTGGCAGGGTTCGGAGCTGGGCAAGCACGCAGGTGCAGTGTGTGCTTGGCTGCGAAAGCGGTGGTGAGGGAAGGTGAGGAGCAGCAGCTTTCTGTGCTGTCCCCTTGGCTGTGGGCAAAATGGCAGGACATTTGCCCTGTGGGAAGCGATCTGTGCTGAGAGTGAGAGTGAGCCTGAGACTGCGTATTCAGAGCGCGTGGAGGAAAAGCAAGTGCCATTCACCTCTGTCTGTGTGTGTCTCTGTGTGTGTGTGGGACACACACTGGGCATCTGCCTTTGCCTTGCCTCCCAGCACTCCCAATACACGTTCTCAAGCTCACTCTCACTCTCGGCACAGACTAGCTCTCAAAGTGAAAACGTCAGGCAGTCGCTCCCACCGCTTGTTCTACTGCCTTAGTTGTGTGACAGCGCTGCCACGGGACGGTGAGGAGCAGCAAGAGCTTTCAAATCGGGCACCTGGGCTGTGGGAGAAAGCGCTGGACGGTTGCAGCGTGGAGCAGGGCTCTGCCGATGGTGCCAGTGAGACAGTGCTGGCAGTTCTAGGAGCTGGGAAGCTCGCAGCCCCAGGGTGTATTGGCTGTAAAATGAGTGGCAAGCAAAGCCCAAGAACAGCAAGGGCTTTTTACCTGTGCTGTGGGAGAAGTCGCCGGAGGTTTGCCAGTGTCGCAGCAGGGCTCTGCCGATCGTGAGAGAGAGTGTTGGGAGGCGATCTGTGGCGAGAGTGGAGAGTGAGCCTGAGACTGCGTATTCAGAGCGCGTGGAGGAAAAGCAAGTGCCATTCACCTCTGTCTG